>NW_026559194.1:0-74829 GCF_026930045.1 Uloborus diversus | reverse complement strand
AGGCCGGTCGCCGGAGCTGCCGTACATTCGGTACAGCTTACGGGTGGGTACCCAACGGTCAGTTGAGCTTACTGGCCGGTCACCTGAGCCGCCCGACAGTCGGTACAGCTTACGGGTGGGTACCCAACGGTCAGTTGAGCTTACTGGCCGGTCACCAGAGCTGCCGTACAGTCGGTACAGCTTACGGGTGGGTACCCAACGGTCAGTTGGGCACCCACCCGTCCCCCCCGGGCGGGTAGTTGAGCCAATCAATAGTCGGTTGAGCTTAATGGGCGGTCAGTTGAGCCAATCAATGGTCGGTTGAGCTTAGTGGGCGCGCAGTTGAGCCAATCAATGGTCGGTTGAGCTTAGCAGGCGGGCAGTTGAGCCAGTCAATGGTCGATTGAGCTTAGTGGGCGGGCAGTTGAGCCAATCAATGGTCGGTTGATCGTAGTGGGCAGGCAGTTGAGCCAATCAATGGTCGGTTGGACTTAGTGGGCGGGCAGTTGAGCCAATCAATGGTCGGTTGAGTTTAGTGGCGGGCAGTTGAGCCAATCAATGGTCGGTTGAGCTTAGTGGGCGGTCAATGAAGCCAATCAATGGTCGGTTGAGCTTAGTGGGTGGGCAGTTGAGCGAATCAATGGTCGGTTGAGCTTAGTGGGCGGGCAGTTGAGCTAATCCAAGGTCGGTTGAGCTTAGTGGGCGTGCAGTTGAGAAAATACAAGGTTGGTTGAGCTTAGTGGGCGGGCAGTTGAGCCAATCAATGGTCGTTTGAGCTTAGTGGGCGGGCAGTTGAGTCAATCAATGGTCGGTTGAGCTTAGTGGGCGGTCAATGAAGCCAATCAATGGTCGGTTGAGCTTAGTGGGTGGGCAGTTGAGCGAATCAATGGTCGGTTGAGCTTAGTGGGCGGGCAGTTGAGCTAATCCAAGGTCGGTTGAGCTTAGTGGGCGTGCAGTTGAGAAAATACAAGGTTGGTTGAGCTTAGTGGGCGGGCAGTTGAGCCAATCAATGGTCGTTTGAGCTTAGTGGGCGGGCAGTTGAGTCAATCAATGGTCCGTTCAGATTAGTGGACGGGCAGTTGAGCCAATCAATGGTCGGTTTAAAGTTGAGCCAATCAATGGTCTGTTGAGCTCAGTGGGTGGTCAGTGGAGCCAATCAATGGTCGTTTGAGCTTATTGGGCGGGCAGTTGAGCCAATCAATTGTCTGTTTAGCTTAGTGGGCGGGCTGTTGAGCCAATCAAAGGTCGGTTGAGCTTAGTGGGCGGTCAATGGGGCCAATCAGTGGTCGGTGAGCTTAGTGGGCGGTCAGTGGAGCCAATCAATGGTCGGTTGAGATTAGTGGGCGGGGCAGTTGAGCATAACAATGGTCGGTTGAGCTTCGTGGACGGGCAGTTGAGCCAATCAATGGCCGGTTGAAATTAGTGGGCGGTCAGTTCAGCCAATTACTGGTCGGTTGAGCTTAGTGGGCGGTCAGTTGAGTCAATCAATGGTCGGTTGAGCTTAGTGGGCGGGCAGTTGAGCCAATTAATGGTCGGTTGAGCGTAGTGGGCGGTCAGTGGAGCCAATCAATGGTCGTTTGAGCTTAGTGGGCGGGCAGTTGAGCCAATCAATGGTCTGTTGAGCTTAGTGGGCGGGCCGTTGAGCCAATCAATGGTCGGTTGAGCTTAGTGGTCGGGTAGTTGAAATAATGAATGGTCGGTTGAGCTTATTGGTCGGTCAGTTGAGCCAATCAATACTCGGTTGAGCTTAGTGGTCGGGCAGTTGAGCCAATCAAAGGTCGGGTGAGCTTAGTGGGCGGGCAGTTGAGCCAATCAAAGGTCGGTTGAGCTTAGTGGGCAGGCAGTTGAGCCAAACAAAGGCCGGTGTAGCTTAGTGGGCGGGCAGTTGAGCCAATCAATGGTCGGTTGAGCTTAGTGGGCGGGCAGTTGAGCCAATCCAAGGTCGGTTGAGCTAAGTGGTCGTGCAGTTGATCCAATCAAAGGTCGGTTGAGATAAGTGGGCGGGCAGTTGAGTCAATCAATGGTCCGTTCAGATTAGTGACGGGCAGTTGAGCCAATCAATGGTCGGTTGAAATTAGTGGGCGGGCAGTTAAGCCAATCAATGGTCGGTTGAGCTTAGTGGGCGGTCAGTTGAGCCAATCAATGGTCGGTTGAGCTTCGTGGACGGGCAGTTGAGCCAATCAATGGTCGGTTGAAATTAGTTGGCGGGCAGTTAAGCCAATCAATGGTCGGTTGAGCTTAATGGGCGGTCAGTTGAGCCAATCAATGGTCGGTTGAGCTTAGTGGGCGGGCAGTTGAGCCAATCAATGGTCTGTTGAGCTAAGCGGGCGGTCAGTGGAGCCAATCAATGGTCGTTTGAGCTTAGTTGGCGAGCAGTTGAGCCAATCAATTGTCTGTTCAGCTTAGTGGGCGGGCTGTTGAGCCAATCAATGGTCGGTTGAGCTTAGTGGTCGGGTAGTTGAAATAATGAATGGTCGGTCTAACTTAATGGTCAGTCAGTTGAGCCAATCAATAGTCGGTTGAGCTTAGTGGGCGGGCAGTTGAGCCAATCAAAGGTCGGGTGAGCTTAGTGGACGGGCAGTTGAGCCAATCAAAGGTCGGTTGAGCTTAGTGGGCAGGCAGTTGAGCCAAACAAAGGCCGGTTGAGCTTAGTCGGCGTTCAGTTGAGCTAATCCAAGGTTGGTTGAGCTTAGTGGGCGTGCGGTTGAGCCAATCCAAGGTTGGTTGAGCTTAGTGGGCGGGCAGTTGAGCCAATCAATGGTCGGTTGAGCTTAGTGGGCGGACAGTTGAGCCAATCAATGGTCTGTTGAGCTTAGTGGGCGGGCCGTTGAGCCAATCCAAGGTTGGTTGAGCTTAGTGGGCGGGCAGTTGAGCCAATCAATGGTCGGTTTAGCTTATTGGGCGGTCAGTTGAGCCAATTAATAGTCGGTTGAGCTTAGTGGTCGGGCAGTTGAGCCAATCAAAGGTCGGGTGAGCTTAGTGGGCGGGCAGTTGAGCCAATCAAAGGTCGGTTGAGCTTAGTGGGCAGGCAGTTGAGCCAAACAAAGGCCGGTGTAGCTTAGTGGGCGAGCAGTTGAGCCAATCAAAGGTCGGTTGAGCTTAGTGGGCGGGCAGTTGAGCCAATCAAAGGTCGGTTGAGCTTAGTGGGCGGTCAATGGAGCCAATCAATGGTCGGTTGAGCTTAGTGGGCGGGCAGTTTAGCATAACAATGGTCGGTTGAGCTTAGTGGGCGGTCAGTTGAGCAAATCAATGGTCGGTTGAGCTTAGCGGGCGGTCAGTTGAGCCAATCAATGGCCGGTTGAAATTAGTGGGCGGTCAGTTCAGCCAATTACTGGTCGGTTGAGCTTAGTGGGCGGTCAGTTGAGTCAATCAATGGTCGGTTGAGCTTAGTGGGCGGGCAGTTGAGCCAATTAATGGTCGGTTGAGCGTAGTGGGCGGTCAGTGGAGCCAATCAATGGTCGTTTGAGCTTAGTGGGCGGGCAGTTGAGCCAATCAATGGTCTGTTCAGCTTAGTGGGCGGGCCGTTGAGCCAATCAATGGTCGGTTGAGCTTAGCGGGCGGTCAGTTGTGCCAATCCATGGTCGGTTGAGCTTAGTGGGCGGTCAGTTCAGCCAATCAAAGGTCGGTTGAGCTTAGTGGGCGGGCAGTTGAGCCAATCAAAAGTCGGTTGGCTTAGTGGGCGGTCAGTTGAGCCAATCAATGGTCGGTGGAGCTTCGTGGACGGGGAGTTGAGCCAATCAATGGTCGGTTGAAATTAGTGGGCGGGCAGTTAAGCCAATCAATGGTCGGTTGAGCTTAGTGGGCGGTCAGTTGAGTCAATCAATGGTCGGTTGAGCTTAGTGGGCGGGCTGTTGAGCCAATCAATGGTCGGTTGCACTTAGTTGGCGGGTAGTTGAGCCAATCAATGGTCGGTTGAGCATAATGGGCGGTCAGTTGAGCCAATCAATGGTCGGTTGAGCTTAGTGGGCGGGCAGTTGAGCCAATCAATGGTCTGTTGAGCTAAGTGGGCGGTCAGTGGAGCCAATCAATGGTCGTTTGAGCTTAGTGGGCGAGCAGTTGAGCCAATCAATTGTCTGCTCAGCTTAGTGGGCGGGCTGTTGAGCCAATCAATGGTCGGTTGAGCTTAGTGGTCGGGTAGTTGAAATAATGAATGGTCGGTTTAACTTAATGGTCAGTCAGTTGAGCCAATCAATAGTCGGTTGAGCTTAGTGGGCGGGCAGTTGAGCCAATCAAAGGTCGGGTGAGCTTAGTGGACGGGCAGTTGAGCCAATCAAAGGTCGGTTGAGCTTAGTGGGCAGGCAGTTGAGCCAAACAAAGGCCGGTTGAGCTTAGTCGGCGTTCAGTTGAGCTAATCCAAGGTCGGTTGAGCTTAGTGGGCGTGCGGTTGAGCCAATCCAAGGTTGGTTGAGCTTAGTGGGCGGGCAGTTGAGCCAATCAATGGTCGGTTGAGCTTAGTGGGCGGGCAGTTGAGCCAATCAATGGTCTGTTGAGCTTAGTGGGCGGGCCGTTGAGCCAATCCAAGGTTGGTTGAGCTTAGTGGGCGGGCAGTTGAGCCAATCAATGGTCGGTTGAGCTTATTGGGCGGTCAGTTGAGCCAATAAATAGTCGGTTGAGCTTAGTGGTCGGGCAGTTGAGCCAATCAAAGGTCGGGTGAGCTTAGTGGGCGGGCAGTTGAGCCAATCAAAGGTCGGTTGAGCTTAGTGGGCAGGCAGTTGAGCCAAACAAAGGCCGGTGTAGCTTAGTGGGCGAGCAGTTGAGCCAATCAAAGGTCGGTTGAGCTTAGTGGGCGGGCAGTTGAGCCAATCAAAGGTCGGTTGAGCTTAGTGGGCGGTCAATGGAGCCAATCAATGGTCGGTTGAGCTTAGTGGGCGGGCAGTTTAGCATAACAATGGTCGGTTGAGCTTAGTGGGCGGTCAGTTGAGCAAATCAATGGTCGGTTGAGCTTAACGGGCGGTCAGTTGTGCCAATCAATGGTCGGTTGAGCTTAGTGGGCGGTCAGTTCAGCCAATCAAAGGTCGGTTGAGCTTAGTGGGCGGGCAGTTGAGCCAATCAAAAGTTGGTTGGCTTAGTGGGCGGTCAGTTGAGCCAATCAATGGTCGGTTGAGCTTCGTGGACGGGGAGTTGAGCCAATCAATGGTCGGTTGAAATTAGTGGGCGGGCAGTTAAGCCAATCAATGGTCGGTTGAGCTTAGTGGGCGGTCAGTTGAGTCAATCAATGGTCGGTTGAGCTTAGTGGGCGGGCTGTTGAGCCAATCAATGGTCGGTTGCACTTAGTTGGCGGGTAGTTGAGCCAATCAATGGTCGGTTGAGCTTAATGGGTGGTCAGTTGAGCCAATCAATGGTCGGTTGAGCTTAGTGGGCGGGCAGTTGAGCCAATCAATGGTCTGTTGAGCTCAGTGGGCGGTCAGTGGAGCCAATCAATGGTCGTTTGAGCTTAGTGGGCGGGCAGTTGAGCCAATCAATTGTCTGTTCAGCTTAGTGGGCGGGCTGTTGAGCCAATCAATGGTCGGTTGAGCTTAGTGGTCGGGTAGTTGAAATAATGAATGGTCGGTTAAACTTAATGGTCGGTCTGTTGAGCCAATCAATAGTCGGTTGAGCTTAGTGGGCGGGCAGTTGAGCCAATCAAAGGTCGGGTGAGCTTAGTGGGCGGGCAGTTGGGCCAATCAAAGGTCGGTTGAGCTTAGTGGGCAGGCAGTTGAGCCAAACAAAGGCCGGTTGAGCTTAGTGGGCGGTCAGTTGTGCAAATCAGTGGTCGGTTGAGCTTAGTGGGCGGTCAGTTGAGCCAATCAAAGGTCGGTTGAGCTTAGTGGGCGGTCAGTTAAGCCAATCAATGGTCGGTTGATCTTCGTGGACGGGCAGTTGAGCCAATCAATGGTCGGTTGAAATTAGTGGGCGGGCAGTTAAGCCAATTACTGGTCGGTTGAGCTTAGTGGGCGGGCAGTTGAGCGAATCAATGGTCGGTTGAGCTTAGTGGGCGGGCAGTTGAGCTAATCCAAGGTCGGTTGAGCTTAGTGGGCGTGCAGTTGAGAAAATACAAGGTTGGTTGAGCTTAGTGGGCGGGCAGTTGAGCCAATCAATGGTCGTTTGAGCTTAGTGGGCGGGCAGTTGAGTCAATCAATGGTCCGTTCAGATTAGTGGACGGGCAGTTGAGCCAATCAATGGTCGGTTTAAAGTTGAGCCAATCAATGGTCTGTTGAGCTCAGTGGGTGGTCAGTGGAGCCAATCAATGGTCGTTTGAGCTTATTGGGCGGGCAGTTGAGCCAATCAATTGTCTGTTTAGCTTAGTGGGCGGGCTGTTGAGCCAATCAAAGGTCGGTTGAGCTTAGTGGGCGGTCAATGGGGCCAATCAGTGGTCGGTGAGCTTAGTGGGCGGTCAGTGGAGCCAATCAATGGTCGGTTGAGATTAGTGGGCGGGCAGTTGAGCATAACAATGGTCGGTTGAGCTTCGTGGACGGGCAGTTGAGCCAATCAATGGCCGGTTGAAATTAGTGGGCGGTCAGTTCAGCCAATTACTGGTCGGTTGAGCTTAGTGGGCGGTCATTTGAGTCAATCAATGGTCGGTTGAGCTTAGTGGGCGGGCAGTTGAGCCAATTAATGGTCGGTTGAGCGTAGTGGGCGGTCAGTGGAGCCAATCAATGGTCGTTTGAGCTTAGTGGGCGGGCAGTTGAGCCAATCAATGGTCTGTTGAGCTTAGTGGGCGGGCCGTTGAGCCAATCAATGGTCGGTTGAGCTTAGTGGTCGGGTAGTTGAAATAATGAATGGTCGGTTGAGCTTATTGGTCGGTCAGTTGAGCCAATCAATACTCGGTTGAGCTTAGTGGTCGGGCAGTTGAGCCAATCAAAGGTCGGGTGAGCTTAGTGGGCGGGCAGTTGAGCCAATCAAAGGTCGGTTGAGCTTAGTGGGCAGGCAGTTGAGCCAAACAAAGGCCGGTGTAGCTTAGTGGGCGGGCAGTTGAGCCAATCAATGGTCGGTTGAGCTTAGTGGGCGGGCAGTTGAGCCAATCCAAGGTCGGTTGAGCTAAGTGGTCGTGCAGTTGATCCAATCAAAGGTCGGTTGAGATAAGTGGGCGGGCAGTTGAGTCAATCAATGGTCCGTTCAGATTAGTGACGGGCAGTTGAGCCAATCAATGGTCGGTTGAAATTAGTGGGCGGGCAGTTAAGCCAATCAATGGTCGGTTGAGCTTAGTGGGCGGTCAGTTGAGCCAATCAATGGTCGGTTGAGCTTCGTGGACGGGCAGTTGAGCCAATCAATGGTCGGTTGAAATTAGTTGGCGGGCAGTTAAGCCAATCAATGGTCGGTTGAGCTTAATGGGCGGTCAGTTGAGCCAATCAATGGTCGGTTGAGCTTAGTGGGCGGGCAGTTGAGCCAATCAATGGTCTGTTGAGCTAAGCGGGCGGTCAGTGGAGCCAATCAATGGTCGTTTGAGCTTAGTGGGCGAGCAGTGGAGCCAATCAATTGTCTGTTCAGCTTAGTGGGCGGGCTGTTGAGCCAATCAATGGTCGGTTGAGCTTAGTGGTCGGGTAGTTGAAATAATGAATGGTCGGTCTAACTTAATGGTCAGTCAGTTGAGCCAATCAATAGTCGGTTGAGCTTAGTGGGCGGGCAGTTGAGCCAATCAAAGGTCGGGTGAGCTTAGTGGACGGGCAGTTGAGCCAATCAAAGGTCGGTTGAGCTTAGTGGGCAGGCAGTTGAGCCAAACAAAGGCCGGTTGAGCTTAGTCGGCGTTCAGTTGAGCTAATCCAAGGTTGGTTGAGCTTAGTGGGCGTGCGGTTGAGCCAATCCAAGGTTGGTTGAGCTTAGTGGGCGGGCAGTTGAGCCAATCAATGGTCGGTTGAGCTTAGTGGGCGGACAGTTGAGCCAATCAATGGTCTGTTGAGCTTAGTGGGCGGGCCGTTGAGCCAATCCAAGGTTGGTTGAGCTTAGTGGGCGGGCAGTTGAGCCAATCAATGGTCGGTTTAGCTTATTGGGCGGTCAGTTGAGCCAATTAATAGTCGGTTGAGCTTAGTGGTCGGGCAGTTGAGCCAATCAAAGGTCGGGTGAGCTTAGTGGGCGGGCAGTTGAGCCAATCAAAGGTCGGTTGAGCTTAGTGGGCAGGCAGTTGAGCCAAACAAAGGCCGGTGTAGCTTAGTGGGCGAGCAGTTGAGCCAATCAAAGGTCGGTTGAGCTTAGTGGGCGGGCAGTTGAGCCAATCAAAGGTCGGTTGAGCTTAGTGGGCGGTCAATGGAGCCAATCAATGGTCGGTTGAGCTTAGTGGGCGGGCAGTTCAGCATAACAATGGTCGGTTGAGCTTAGTGGGCGGTCAGTTGAGCAAATCAATGGTCGGTTGAGCTTAGCGGGCGGTCAGTTGAGCCAATCAATGGCCGGTTGAAATTAGTGGGCGGGCAGTTTAGCATAACAATGGTCGGTTGAGCTTAGTGGGCGGTCAGTTGAGTCAATTAATGGTCGGTTGAGCTTAGTGGGCGGGCAGTTGAGCCAATTAATGGTCGGTTGAGCGTAGTGGGCGGTCAGTGGAGCCAATCAATGGTCGTTTGAGCTTAGTGGGCGGGCAGTTGAGCCAATCAATGGTCTGTTCAGCTTAGTGGGCGGGCCGTTGAGCCAATCAATGGTCGGTTGAGCTTAGCGGGCGGTCAGTTGTGCCAATCCATGGTCGGTTGAGCTTAGTGGGCGGTCAGTTCAGCCAATCAAAGGTCGGTTGAACTTAGTGGGCGGGCAGTTGAGCCAATCAAAAGTCGGTTGGCTTAGTGGGCGGTCAGTTGAGCCAATCAATGGTCGGTGGAGCTTCGTGGACGGGGAGTTGAGCCAATCAATGGTCGGTTGAAATTAGTGGGCGGGCAGTTAAGCCAATCAATGGTCGGTTGAGCTTAGTGGGCGGTCAGTTGAGTCAATCAATGGTCGGTTGAGCTTAGTGGGCGGGCTGTTGAGCCAATCAATGGTCGGTTGCACTTAGTTGGCGGGTAGTTGAGCCAATCAATGGTCGGTTGAGCTTAATGGGCGGTCAGTTGAGCCAATCAATGGTCGGTTGAGCTTAGTGGGCGGGCAGTTGAGCCAATCAATGGTCTGTTGAGCTAAGTGGGCGGTCAGTGGAGCCAATCAATGGTCGTTTGAGCTTAGTGGGCGAGCAGTTGAGCCAATCAATTGTCTGCTCAGCTTAGTGGGCGGGCTGTTGAGCCAATCAATGGTCGGTTGAGCTTAGTGGTCGGGTAGTTGAAATAATGAATGGTCGGTTTAACTTAATGGTCAGTCAGTTGAGCCAATCAATAGTCGGTTGATCTTAGTGGGCGGGCAGTTGAGCCAATCAAAGGTCGGGTGAGCTTAGTGGACGGGCAGTTGAGCCAATCAAAGGTTGGTTGAGCTTAGTGGGCAGGCAGTTGAGCCAAACAAAGGCCGGTTGAGCTTAGTCGGCGTTCAGTTGAGCTAATCCAAGGTCGGTTGAGCTTAGTGGGCGTGCGGTTGAGCCAATCCAAGGTTGGTTGAGCTTAGTGGGCGGGCAGTTGAGCCAATCAATGGTCGGTTGAGCTTAGTGGGCGGGCAGTTGAGCCAATCAATGGTCTGTTGAGCTTAGTGGGCGGGCCGTTGAGCCAATCCAAGGTTGGTTGAGCTTAGTGGGCGGGCAGTTGAGCCAATCAATGGTCGGTTGAGCTTATTGGGCGGTCAGTTGAGCCAATAAATAGTCGGTTGAGCTTAGTGGTCGGGCAGTTGAGCCAATCAAAGGTCGGGTGAGCTTAGTGGGCGGGCAGTTGAGCCAATCAAAGGTCGGTTGAGCTTAGTGGGCAGGCAGTTGAGCCAAACAAAGGCCGGTGTAGCTTAGTGGGCGAGCAGTTGAGCCAATCAAAGGTCGGTTGAGCTTAGTGGGCGGGCAGTTGAGCCAATCAAAGGTCGGTTGAGCTTAGTGGGCGGTCAATGGAGCCAATCAATGGTCGGTTGAGCTTAGTGGGCGGGCAGTTTAGCATAACAATGGTCGGTTGAGCTTAGTGGGCGGTCAGTTGAGCAAATCAATGGTCGGTTGAGCTTAACGGGCGGTCAGTTGTGCCAATCAATGGTCGGTTGAGCTTAGTGGGCGGTCAGTTCAGCCAATCAAAGGTCGGTTGAGCTTAGTGGGCGGGCAGTTGAGCATACAATGGTCGGTTGAGCTTAGTGGGCGGGCAGTTGAGCTAATCCAAGGTCGGTTGATCTTAGTGGGCTTGCAGTTGAGCCAATCCAAGGTAGGTTGAGCTTAGTGGGCGGGCAGTTGAGCCAATCAGTGGTCGGTTGAGCTTAGTGGGCGGGCAGTTGAGCCAATCAGTGGTCGGTTGAGCTTAGTGGGCGGGCAGTTGAGCCAATCAGTGGTCGGTTGAGCTTAGTGGGCATGCAGTTGAGCCAATCAATGGTCGGTTGAGCTTAGTGGGCCGGCAGTTGAGCCAATGAATGGTCGGTTGAGCTTAGTGGTCGGGCAGTTGAGCCAGTCAATGGTCGGTTGAGCTTAGTGGGCGGGCAGTTGAGCCAATTAATGGTCGGTTGATCTTAGTGGGCAGGCAGTTGAGTCAATCATTGGTCTGTTGAACTTAGTGGGCGGGCTGTTGAGCTAATCAATGGTCGGTTGAGCTTATTGGGCGGTCAGTTGAGCCAATAAATAGTCGGTTGAGCTTAGTGGTCGGGCAGTTGAGCCAATCAAAGGTCGGGTGAGCTTAGTGGGCGGGCAGTTGAGCCAATCAAAGGTCGGTTGAGCTTAATGGGCAGGCAGTTGAGCCAAACAAAGGCCGGTTGAGCTTAGTGGGCGGGCAGTTGAGCCAATCATAGGTCGGTTGAGCTTAGTGGGCGGTCAGTTCAGCCAATCAAAGTTCGGTTGAGCTTAGTGGGCCGGCAGTTGAGCCAATCAAAAGTCGGTTGGCTTAGTGGGCGGTCAGTTGAGCCAATCAATGGTCGGTTGAGCTTCGTGGACGGGCAGTTGAGCCAATCAATGGTCGGTTGAGCTTAGTGGGCGGTAGTTGAGTCAATCAATGGTCGGTTGAGCTTAGTGGGCGGGCTGTTGAGCCAATCAATGGTCGGTTGAGCTTAGTGGGCGAGTAGTTGAGCCAATCAATGGTCGGTTGAGCTTCATGGGCGGTCAGTTGAGCAAATCAATGGTCGGTTGAGCTTAGTGGGCGGGCAGTTGAGCCAATCAATGGTCTGTTAAGCTCAATGGGCGGTCAGTGGAGCCAATCAATGGTCGTTTGAGCTTAGTGGGCGGGCAGTTGAGCCAATCAATTGTCTGTTCAGCTTAGTGTGCGGGCTGTTGAGCCAATCAATGGTCGGTTGAGCTTAGTGGTCGGGTAGTTGAAATAATGAATGGTCGGATAAACTTAATGGTCGGTCAGTTGAGCCAATCAATAGTCGGTTGAGCTTAGTGGGTGGGCAGTTGAGCCAATCCAATGTTGGTTGAGCTTAGTGGGCGGGCAGTTGAGCCAATCAATGGTCGGTTGAACTTAGTGGGCGGGCAGTTGAGCCAATCAGTGGTCGGTTGAGCTTAGTCGGCGGTCAGTTCAGCCAATCAAAGGTCAGTTGAGCTTAGTGGGCGGTCAGTTGAGCCAATCAATGGTCGGTTGAACTTCGTGGACGGGAAGTTGAGCCAATCAATGGTCGGTTGAAATTAGTGGGCGGGCAGTTAAGCCAATTACTGGTCGGTTGAGCTTAGTGGGCGGTCAGTTGAGTCAATCAATGTTCCGTTAAGCTTAGATGGGCGGGCATTTGAGCCAATCATTGGTCGGTTGAGCTTAGATGGGCGGGCATTTGAGCCTATCAGTGGTCGGTTGAGCTTAGTGGGCGGGCAGTTGAGTCAATCAATGGTAGGTTGAGCTTAATGGGCGGTCAGTTGAGCCAATCAATGGTCGGTTGAGCTTAGTGGGCGGGCAGTTGAGCCAATCCAAGGTCGGTTGAGCTAAGTGGTCGTGCAGTTGAGCCAATCAATGGTCTGTTGAGCTTAGTGGGCGGGCCGTTGAGCCAATCTATGGTCGGTTGAGCTTAGTGGTCGGGTAGTTGAAATAACGAATGGTCGGTTGAGCTTATTCGGCGGTCAGTTGAGCCAATAAATAGTCGGTTGAGCAAAGTGGTCGGGCAGTTGAGCCAATCGAAGGTCGGGTGAGCTTAGTGGGCGGGCAGTTGAGCCAATCAAAGGTCGGTTGAGCGTAGTGGGCAGGCAGTTGAGCCAAACAAAGGCCGGTGTAGCTTAGTGGGCGGGCAGTTGAGCCAATCAAAGGTCGGTTGAGCTTAGTGGGCGGGCAGTTGAGTCAATCAATGGTAGGTTGAGCTTAATGGGCGGTCAGTTGAGGCAATCAATGGTCCGTTCAGATTAGTGGGCGGGCAGTTGAGCCAATCAATGGTCGGTTGAGCTTAGTGGGCGGGCAGTTGAGCCAATCAATGGTCTGTTGAGCTTAATGGGCGGGCTGTTGAGCCAATCAATGGTCGGTGGAGCTTAATGGGCGGTGAGTTGAGCGAATCAATGGTCGGTTGAGCTTAGTGGGCGGGCAGTTGTAATCCAAGGTCGGTTGAGCTTAGTGGGCGTGCAGTTGAGCCAATCCAAGGTAGGTTGAGCTTAGTGGGCGGGCAGTTGAGTCAATCAATGGTCGGTTGAGCTTATTGGGCGGGCAGTTGAGCCAATCAATGGTCGGTTGAGCTTAGTGGGCGGGCAGTTGAGCCAATCAATGGTCGGTTGAGCTTAGTGGGCGGGCAGTTGAGCCAGTCAATGGTCGGTTGAGCTTAGTGGGCGTTCAGGTGAGCCAATCCATGGTCGGTTGATCTTATTGGGCAGGCAGTTGAGCCAATCAATGGTCGGTTGAGCTTAGTGGGCGGTCAGTAGAGCCAATCAATGGTCGGTTGAGCTTAGTGGGTGGGCAGTTGAGCATACAATGGTCGGTTGAGCTTAGTAGGCGGTCAGTTGAGCCAATCAATGGTCGGTTGAGCTTAGTGGGCGGTTAGTTGAGCAAATCAATGGTCGGTGGAGCTTAATGGGCGGTGAGTTGAGCAAATCAATGGTCGGTTGAGCTTAGTGGGCGGGCAGTTGAGCTAATGCAAGGTCGGTTGAGCTTAGTGGGCTTGCAGTTGAGCCAATCCAAGGTAGGTTGAGCTTAGTGGGCGGCCAGTTGAGCCAATCAATGGTGGATTGAGCTTAGTGGGCGGCCAGTTGAGCCAATCAATGGTCGGGTGAGCTTAGTGGACGGGCAGTTGAGCCAATCAAAGGTCGGTTGAGCTTAGTGGGCAGGCAGTTGAGCCAAACAAGGGCCGGTTGAGCTTAGTCGGCGTTCAGTTGAGCTAATCCAAGGTCGGTTGAGCTTAGTGGGCGTGCGGTTGAGCCAATCCAAGGTTGGTTGAGCTTAGTGGGCGGGCAGTTGAGCCAATCAATGGTCGGTTGAGCTTAGTGGGCGGGCAGTTGAGCCAATCAATGGTCTGTTGAGCTTAGTGGGCGGGCCGTTGAGCCAATCTATGGTCGGTTGAGCTTAGTGGTCGGGTAGTTGAAATAACGAATGGTCGGTTGAGCTTATTGGGCGGTCAGTTGAGCCAATAAATAGTCGGTTGAGCAAAGTGGTCGGGCAGTTGAGCCAATCGAAGGTCGGGTGAGCTTAGTGGGCGGGCAGTTGAGCCAATCAAAGGTCGGTTGAGCTTAGTGGGCAGGCAGTTGAGCCAAACAAAGGCCGGTGTAGCTTAGTGGGCGGGCAGTTGAGCCAATCAAAGGTCGGTTGAGCTTAGTGGTCGGGCAGTTGAGTCAATCAATGGTAGGTTGAGCTTAATGGGCGGTCAGTTGAGCCAATCAATGGTCGGTTGAGCTTAGTGGGCGGGCAGTTGAGCCAATCCAAGGTCGGTTGAGCTAAGTGGTCGTGCAGTTGATCCAATCAAAGGTCGGTTGAGCTAAGTGGGCGGGCAGTTGAGTCAATGAATGGTCCGTTCAGATTAGTGGGCGGGCAGTTGAGCCAATAGATGGTCGGTTGAACTTAGTGGGCGGGCAGTTGAGCCAATCAATGGTCTGTTGAGCTTAATGGGTGTGGTATATCGAACTAATTGAACTCCGCTATCGTAATCGCAGTGACGTCAGAAGTCACTGACGTCACTGAGGAAAAACATCCTCTCAGGAACGGGGCAGATCGGAACGAACTCCAGAGATGTGCGCATTGGCGACACACTCTGTCTTGTATATAGTATTATGTATATAGTAAATGTAGCAATTAGAATAGTAAAGTCTAGTATTATAATTCCTGAATGATTAATAATCCATTACATATTACAGCGAGCATAGGTTCCCATGAAAAGGAGTCATAACAGTGACATTAGTGGTTTCATCCCATCCTCGTCGCCACTGTTATGACTCCTTTTCATGGGAACCTATGCTCGCTGTAATATGTAATGGATTATTAATCATTCAGGAATTATAATACTAGACTTTACTATTCTAATTGCTACATTTACTATATACATAATACTATATACAAGACAGAGTGTGTCGCCAATGCGCACATCTCTGGAGTTCGTTCCGATCTGCCCCGTTCCTGAGAGGATGTTTTTCCTCAGTGACGTCAGTGACTTCTGACGTCACTGCGATTACGATAGCGGAGTTCAATTAGTTCGATATACCACATTCCTCCCTTTTTAATCTTTAGTAGCCCAGTCTATCTGGTGCTTTTCTCGCGCGGGTGGAACGTCTAAGTGGAACAGGTGCAGCTGATGGCTCTCCTGGCATCTTGGTAACTGCCATAGGTATGGCGGCTGGAGATCCTGGCCGGACATCAGTCATCTCCGAAGGCATGGACCGGTCTCCCTGGAGATTGCTGTTGTCGTTGTCGGCTGTACCGCTTTCAGGACGTACGTCACTGGATCTTTTCCGGAAGGATGGTCGGCGCACCCAGTCGACGTCTTCAATGTCTCCCCCGTCACGCATCTGGTCAATGTGACGTCGCCAGAGTTGACCATTCACATCTACTGTGTAATGTAGTTGGCCGTCTTTGCTTTTTACTGTTCCAAATCGCCATTTTCTATCGCCTGGACGATAGTTTCTAACTGCAACCTTATCTCCTACATTGAATCCTCTATCCGAAAATTCATAAGTTCCTTTGCGAACTCTTTCCTCGACTCTTCTCTTTAGATCTGGTCTAACCAGGTCGATCCTTGTACGAATTTCTCTTTTCATCATGAGCATAGCTGGGCTTTGTAATGTCGTCATGTTTGGGGGCCTTCCTATATTGCATAAGAAAGGTACTCAGCTTTTGTCTAAGAGTTCCAGGATAATTTTTCATAGTTCTCAAAGATTGCTTTACAGTAAACACATACCTTTCGGCATGACCGTTACTTGATGGTTTGAACGGTGCTGTGGGTTTGTGTTTTATGCCATTAACTTTCAGAAATGCCTGAAATTCCTGTGACGTAAATTGTGGACCATTGTCACTTACCAACATGATCGGCAGTCCAAAGCGAGCAAAGAAATCACGTAAACATTCGACAGTTTTGAAAGTAGTGCTAGTTTTCATGGGGTATACTTCTAGCCATTTTGAGTGTGCATCAACTATTATTAAAAACATATGTTCAAATATAGGACCTGCGAAATCAACATGAATTCTATCCATTGGAGCGCTAGGGTGCTCCCAATGGTTGTACTTTTACTTTAGGAGGATCAGTTTTGTTAACTGCACAATCTACACAGTTTTTTGCAACCCTTTCAATGTCCTTGTCGATTCCCTGCCAGAATACGTATGATCTCGCGATTGTTTTCATTTTGACTACACCTAAGTGTCCGTGATGCAGTTCATTTAAAATTCTTTCTCTATACAGTTTTGGAATGCATACACGTTGCCCATACATTATGCAACCATCTTGCAGGCTGTATTCCATCTCCCTTCCCTTCAGTTCACCTCCACTTTCCAGGATTCGTAATAACGGAGTGAGTTCTTCATCCCTTTCAGTTTCTTTGGCTAAATCTTTCGCTGTCACCGGCAGCGTTTCAATTTGATGTAACTGGAAGATATCAATATCATCATGTATAGCCAATTTTTCCGAATCCGTAGGTAAACGCGAGAGAAAGTCTGCATTGCCGTGTTCCTTAGTTTGACGATAAATAATGTCAAATTGAAATGATTGCAGAGTCAACGCATAATGCAATAGACGTGTAGCAGCTAAAACTGGCAAGCCTTTCTTTGAGCCAAAAATTGCCAGTAGTGGCTTATGATCTGTAATTAGAGTAAACTTGGTATTTTTCACATAGAGAAAAAATTTCTTCACAGCCCATACTATAGCTAAGGCTTCTTTGTCAATTTGAGAATACCGTTGTTCGGTCGGAGAAAGAGTTTTAGATGCAAAAGCAAGCGGTCGTTCTGAACCATTTGGAAATTTATGTGACAATACTGCTCCCAGTCCAACTGGTGACGCATCAGTTGCCAACAAAAGTGGAAGTTCCGGGTCATAATGTGCCAAAATTCTTTCCGAACAAATTTCTTCTTTGACCCTTTGAAAAGCTTCCTTACATTTCTTATCCCATTTCCAAGGAACATTTTTCTTCGTTAACTCATGCAAAGGATAAGCCAGTGTAGCTAACTTTTTTGAAAAGCGCGAATAAAAATTTACCAACCCCATAAATGATTTAACTTCATGAACATTTTTGGGTTCCACGGCATTTTTAATTGCTTTAACTTTTTCAGATGTTTGGGATAGTCCTTGAGAGTTTATCTTGTACCCTAAAAATTCTATTTCTTTTTGAAAGAATTTACTTTTTTCTTTGTTAATTTTTAATCCATGAGCGCGGCATCTTTCAAAAAATTCTTTTAATCTTACTAAATGAGTTTCAGCGTCTGGAGCTGCAATTCTAGCATCGTCAAAAAATACTTCAACTCCCTTTAAATCCTGAAAAACACTTTCAATATATTTCTGCCAGATCGCCGGAGCGGCATTTACCCCATACATTAATCTTTTACACAGATAGAGTCCCTTATGTGTATTTATTGTCAACAATTTTTGACTTTCAGGGTGCATTTTCATTTGCAAATATGCCTGAGAGAAATCAACCTTGGAAAACACCTTGCCATCACTCAGTGATGCAAAAATATCTTCCATTCTAGGAAGTGGGTGTTGTTGCACTTTTAAATTTTTATTTAATGTTACAGAGTAATCTGCACACAACCTAACTTTACCATTTGATTTAATCACCGGTACGATCGGTGTTGCCCAATCCGAAATATGTACCTTTTCGATAATATTTTCGCGTTCTAAGCGATCTATTTCCTCGCCAACCCTATTTTTCAGTGCAAAGGGCATGGGTCTAGGTCTGCAGAATACCGGACTAGCGTCAGGTTTTAGCTCTAATTTGCACTCGTAATTTTTAATTTCTCCCAAGTCATCCCTAAATAACTCTTTGTATTCGTCTAACAATTTAGAAAGACTAACATTTGTTTCAACTTTGCAATTTTTTATTGAATTCCAATCTAGTTTAATTTTATACATCCATTCTCGACCAAAAATTGTATCTAAATTTTCCTTAACGATATACAAGTTTAATGCGTACGTAACCTCGTTATAGGTAACATTTACCGTTACATAACCCATTGGAACAATTCTATCCCCTTTGTAGGTTTTAAAAATTAATTTTGTAGGCTGAATTTTCTTATTTGAAATTTTTCGGAAATTCTTCAGCGACATTATTGAAACGGCTCCACCTGTATCGGCTTCAAAGTTTACCCAATGGCCTTCGATTTGAACTTTTACCATTATAGGTTTCCTTGGTTCTTGTTCAGGCAGTGTACACTCTTCAGACTGAATTGTGTAAATAGGCACGGAATCATTACCTTTATCTTCAAGAAAAGCTTCTACATCCACCTGTTTTTGCTTAACAGGTTTGTTAACTTTATTTGCTTTGGCAGAAAAACATGCTTTTCCTAAATGACCAATTTTGCCGCATAATTTGCATTTGTAAGTCTTGAACCTACATTCATCTGTAGAATGATTTTTTCCATTACATCGATAGCATTTTCTATTATTTTTATCTTTAGAGCACTTTTTCTTCCGATATTGGCTCTGTTTCATTTCAGCATTATTTTTATGAATTCCAGATTGCCTTCCAATTAATTCTGCCGTGGATTTATGAGATTTTTCCATCGCTAAAGCAATCTGTAAGGTTTGATTTAATTCAAGGTCATTTTCCTCAAATAATCTATCTAGTATTGCTCGATCTCTTAATCCGCTAACAAAAACATAAAAACATCTCGAGGCATCATATTTAAGACATCTGGTTTATACATACAGGGAATCGCTAATGAGCGAAGTTCTGCGATGTAGGCGTTAATCGGCTCATTCTCGTTCTGCTTGCGGTTTAAAAATATGTGACGGCTAGGAATAATTAATGGCTTCGGATTGAGATGATCTCTTAATATGTCCTTGAGCGTTTCGAAATCTTTTTCCCCAGGGTTGTCGGGTGACAAAAGATTCTTCAGTAAATTGTATAATTTTGCTGACAAACTTGATATAAGCGTTTTCGCCCTTTTTTCGTTCGGGACATTTTGAATATCTAAGAATGCCTCGAAACGTTCTATAAAAGAATCAAAATTTTCGGACATTTCATCATATTTTTCAAAATTGACCCCTGTCACTTTTGACTCATTTGGGGTATCCACTTTAAGCTTGAGAGCTTGTACAAGGGCTTCATTTTGTTTTATGAGTTCCTGAACCAGGGCCTCCATTATTTTTCAATCCAAAATACAAAAATATATAAATTTCCTACCTTGGGCCGTCTTCGGGTAATTACCCTATCCTTTTTGAAACGAGAACACTGTTATAGCACTACATTAGTGGTTTCGTCACACACTCGTCGCCACTGTTATGTCTCCTTTTTATGGAACCTATGCTCGCTGTAATATGTAATGGATTATTAATCATTCAGGAATTATAATACTAGACTTTACTATTCTAATTGCTACATTTACTATATACATAATACTATATACAAGACAGAGTGTGCCGCCAATGCGCACATCTCCGGAGTTCGTTCCGATCTGCCCCGTTCCTGAGAGGATGTTTTTTCCTCAGTGACGTCAGTGACTTCTGACGTCACTGCGATTACGATAGCGGAGTTCAATTAGTTCGATACACCACACAGAGAGTGAAGTATAACTTAATTTTTGACAATTTTTTGAGGATATGGACGGGTATATCCAGGAATTTTTGTCCTTTTTTAGGAATTTTTTGAGAAAAAATGCAAATTAAGTACAGTTTTTCCACAAATTATATGTAATTTTTCTAAGGAAAAATGACTAAAAACAACTTAAAGTGATATTTATCATTATTAAAAATGTTTGAGAGTAGAAATAAAAGCTTTTAATAAAGTAAAGACTGCATTCCTATCTTACTCCGATGTTTCAGACGTCGAACACAATGAAACTAACGCGCCATTCAACAAAGCATCCGCCAACAATTTCTACTCGGTAGCAACACTCAGCGAGAGGCAAACGTCATCCTTCCACCGATCCGATGGACAGTAACGCTCCGATCCGATTCTAATGCACATGCACACACCTCATTCTGCTCGGAGTGGTCTGAGGATAAAACAACTTTCAGTGATTGCTAATCTGGGAGTTTTGTGAAAGGTTCGTTTTTAGGGGTCCGAATTTTGTGAACGGACCTAATTTTTATCTAGACTGACATTTGACGGGAGATTATTTTTCTTCTGTGTATATTTTGGTGAAATTTCTGTTTGCCAATAAATTCGCCAAATTCAAATTTTTTTGCCGAATTTATGGTTTTATCGCATTTTGGCGCATTGGCAAATGCTTAACTCGGTCCCTGAAAACATTCTATTTCCAAACCTCCTTTTTCTCGGTTTTATCAGTATCCTGTAAATTAAAAGATATTTTTTGGCATTTCTTAATTGTCAAACATTGTGTTTTTAGGCAGCTGATACACTTGCTGTTCGACAGAAAAGAAGAATTTATGATATTACAAATGTTTTGGAAGGAATTGGTTTAATAGAGAAAAAATCAAAAAATAGTATTCAATGGAAGTAAGTATAGTAAAAGAAAGTTTTAATGATATGAATTTGATATAAATTATGCAGCTTGCTTTTTTGACTATTTTGATTTTTTTAGATTTAATTTAATATGGAAATTTGGGAATTTTTTTCAAAAACGAAATGCTTCTGCAATAATTTGCTTTTTTGTGATGTGCCAGCTGTTCCAGTCTAATACAAAATTCCGTTAATTATAGTACTTTTCTGCTGTAAACCGAATAAAACTGCTCCCTAAAGTGTGGTTTTGTATTTTTAAATATTGCAGGGTCCCTTCATCATCTCTGTAAGTTTTTCCAGATTAAGCATAAAATTTCTATATGTAAGGTGTTATTTTTGCTTTTTTGAGGAAATCCAGATTTTTTACACATTTTAAAACTTGATTGCATCTGTTCTTTCTGCAAAACATCATTTTAGTTTATTATGTAATTCTGCTATCTTGACATTGATAATTTTGTTCTTGCAATTTTTTTCAACCATTCTTATATTTTATTTTTGATAAAAGAGGACTTGTATTGTAAGCTCCTCTTTTTGCCACGCCCACTTGAAAATATCAATCCACTTCCGCTGAAATTGATTCAAGCCAATACTGCTGTGGGCAGGTAAACAGCAGTATCTACCGAAATCAGTTTTTGAAATAATTGAAGAAATGTATGCTGGATTCAATACTAGCAATAGGAAAATGTTGGACATTTGCAATTACTCCCCTTTACTTGCCCATGGCAGAATTCTACTTGTAAAAATCAGTATTGTTTACTGGCCTCTATTTTGGGGCTTCTTAAGATAAAAAAAAACATAATATTAATCTGTAATTTTTATTTGGGACATTTAGGATGGCAATAGAATAAAAAAAATCGGGTAATTCTAATGTTCTGCTTATGCATGTGCAAATGCAGATAATGCAAGTTTCTCAATTTTTTTTTTTTTTTTGTCTTTTTTTAATTTAAAGTATGTTTCTGTTGTGATTTTTTTTTTGCATGTTTCATTATTTTTTACTTCTATTTCTAAGTTATTCTTTTATTAGATTGCATTTCAACTATTGCATAGAGGCCACAAGCCATTATCCGATGAGGTAGAAGAAGAACTCTATGATTTTTTAGAAAAAGAGTGGGAAGCCGGGCAAGAAGTCAGCAACATACTGCTTACCAAGCAAGCAATAAAAATTGGCCAAAAGCACAAATTGCAGATTACAACATAGGCAAAATGTACCAGACAATATGCCACTTTGATATGCGGACCAATCGGATGAACAACCCGAAAGATGAATCGTCCATTCGTATCACGAACATCGGGTGCAAGGAAGCGGAGCTTCACAGTTGCATTGTGCGTCCGCACTTCAGGGCAATTTGTTGCTCTTTTATTTAAAAAAAAGTACGAGCTGAAGCCCATCTCGCAATTAAAGCATTTGAAGTACATTTCCAATTTCTGAAAAATGTTCGAAATTATTCATCGAAATTCAAAGCAATTGTATTTCCTGTTAGGAAATTAAGCAAGCATCATATGCTGATATTTATTAGATGAACTGTGGTAGGACCTCTGCTCTATTCAGACTGACAGAATTTCAACAGAAGAAAAAGAAAGAATTGTAGTTCCAATAACTGATATGCAAGCTTTGAAAAAATAATACAAGAGGTGAACTTGACATTTTCAGAGCTTGCTGCTAGTAGCAGAAGGAAATAAAAAATGCATTCCATTAGAAACTACTAAAAAATCAGTTGTACACATTATTTTGTAATATTAAAAAACAAACAGGGTTCGTACGCTCCTTCAAAACTCCTCCAATACTCCTTCATTTAGGAATTTTTTTTGAAGGGCCCTTCAAACTCCTTCATTTTTGTTTTAACTCCTTCAAAACTCCTTCTTTTTCAGTTCAAGACTGCATACCTAATCTTCTACGACAATAACTTAAAATATTTCAATTGAAAACTTAACTTCATCACAAGGGCGATTGTATAAGGGCAATTTTAATGTGATTTGGTATATTTATTTGTTTCATAAACATGTGATTTGTAAATTGATCATAGAAGTCATAAAACCTGAAGGTGAAAATATTATTAGATAACTAAGAAGTTTCCCAAGTGAAGTAAAACATGCTTAAATGGTGCTTGGCTATTTTTTCAAGTTTTATGATTATTGTTTTTCCCTCCACCTCGCTCTCAGCAGCAGAAGTTAGGTTGTCTAATTATTTAAATATTTATAAATACATACTTTGATGTACTATATTAAGTGAATGTGTTAAAAAAACAACTGTTTTGTAAATCGCAGATATGATATAATAAAATGGGTCATCCACAAGGGATGTCGTGCCTTGAGGGGGTGACAAGTTGATGAAATTGTGATAAGGGGAAGAGAGAGAGTGACGTCACACAGTTATTGTAACATTATTTTTTAAAATTATGACATGTGACAAGAGGAAGAGTTAGGTGAAGTGTGACACTTTGTGACAAGGGGGGAAGGGGGTAAAATATGTTAAATAAAAGTGCAACATCTTTAAATGACAACCCATTAGTACAGTCGAGTCCCGACTTAAGCGAGGGATGTGTTCCATGACACCTCGCGTAAGTCGGAATTTCGCGTTGTGGAACAAGGTATGTTTAGTAATTTTTTATAAGCATACCCAATTGTTTCAGACGTTTGCAAAAACCCCTCATATTGTTTCAAACCATTTATTAACTATATATTGCAGTATCTTTTTCTGTATTTTAGAAAAAGCGTTATTATTTGACGTAAAATTTTGTAATTTAGCACGAAATCACAATGATTAATGGGGGGAGAAACTTAAAATAAAGCAGCATGGTACTTACAGTATGTACACTACAGCATTATTATAGCACTTAACAATATCAATATATAGTAAATATATTTGCAATTTAAAAAATGAATAAGTTTTATGCAGCGTGATCAGACTGTTATCAACGTTCAACGTATTTTATCAACTTTCACGTGTAAAATGAAAAATAAAAGTTTAGAATCGGAGTGGTTATTTGTATAAACTAAAGCAAAGCGTTGTTTAGACTAATACAATGGGTGAACTTCCGCTTTCAGTGATGCTAAAGGGATGAAAGTCCATTCACAAAACCAATATTTAGTGTAAACATTGCCCATTCTAACTCTAGGCCGCTCTTTTCCGAAAAATTTCATGTTGCAGGCGAGTAATTTGTGTCCGCATTAAAATATTCATTACTCATGAAAAACTCGCGTTATAGCCATTTCGCGTTAGTCGGATCTCGTTGTAGCGGGATCCGACTGTACTCCTTCAAAATCTCATTTTACTCCTTCAAAACTCCTCTAAAACTCAGAACCTTCATTTTATTTCTGAAATTGAGTACGAACCCTGACAAATATGCTTAAATTTTTATTTTTTACTATTTTTACTGATTTTTTTTAAAAATTCCTTTGTGTTTTTTTTTTTATTAAAAAGTGAATTTCATCATAACAAATCTACTTTTTAGTGACTTATTATTTAAAAGAAAATAAACTAATTTCAGGGGTGCTGGACCAGGATGCAATACAAGAGAAATATCAGACCGCTTAGTAGTTTTGAAGCGAGAATTAGATTTCCTAGAACAAAAAGAAAAGGAATTGGACCTTCATCAGCAATGGATTATGCAGAGCATATGCAACATAAGAGAAGATCCTGAGAATGCTGAACTGGCATATGTTTTATATGATGATATATGTAATGGTTATGGTGATAGCACAATGATAGCAGTTGAAGCTCCATTAGGAACACAGCTCTCAGTTTCCACAACAGATCAGGTTTGTTTAACATTCATTGAAAATTTTGGTGCATATTTGGCTGGGAAATTAAAATTTTTAGTTAGTGGCAGGTAGATTTTTTAATCATACTACACACCATAATTCATATCATCTGGGGGGGGGGGGGGCTAGTTTTTTTAACTTCTTCCACCCAAGAATAATATTTTAGTCAAACTATAATTGAGACTTCTAGATCTGTAAAATATTTGCTTCAGCATCACATCATGTCAAAGCATCACTATTATACTGGTCAGGTGGCTGTA
This sequence comes from Uloborus diversus, assembly GCF_026930045.1. Taxonomy (NCBI): domain Eukaryota; kingdom Metazoa; phylum Arthropoda; class Arachnida; order Araneae; family Uloboridae; genus Uloborus; species Uloborus diversus. The sequence goes on along the minus strand of NW_026559194.1, from coordinate 50,847 downwards.
AATTAAAAAATATTTTATTAAATTTCATATGAGTTCGTCCAATATGTTCACTCTTAATATCACTCTTGAAAAGATGGGGGTGGGGGATCTAACAGGGTGGCGACAGATCAGGGAAATCAGGGAAAAGTCAGGGAACTTTATCACTCAGGGAAATATCAGGGAATTTTGAAAAAATAACAAAAAATCAGGGAAAATCGGTCAAATGAAGAAAAAAAATTTTTTTTTTTCATTGCAAAATGAAGTACTTTGACTTCCTATGAATTTTCCGCCAATTATTTGTTTTAAAAAAGTAAAATTAATGAGGTGCGATCATACAGTGCCGAATGTTTGTGCATCTTTTTCTGGCAAGGTCAAAGTATTCAATCTTAGGATGTGCTTTCTAAGATTGATCCTGTGTCTGTAAAGTTGTTTATTTTACCTAGCTTGAATTTTCCTTCACGCATTCCATGCTATGTAAAATAAACAACCCTACAGGCAAAGAGGAAGCCGTCATTAATGACTTTGCTCCCATACTTTTATTCATTGTCTTGAAGTAATTAGCATACTACTGTTATATCACGATATCAAGAAAGAATCTTTGTTTTTTAAATTAATGCTGAAAAAAATCTTTAAAGTTATCACTTGGCATTTTTAATTTAATTGCTAAAATTGATTTTGACAAATGGTTTTTTTTTTTTTTTTGCCATTATATTATTCCCTGTTACTTCAGATTACTCAAAGAGTTTTTTTTTTTCAGACTTTAAAGCTCTTTATTTTAAAACCATATACATTTTGAAATTAATAATTGGTTTTTTATTTAAATGTTGTTTGTGACTAAAGTAATGTAACATTTTTTTTCGACAACTAATAACTTTTTAATAGTTAAAATACTGTATTCATTCATTAAAACCTAAGTTCTTGATTAGAGAATAGCTCAATATGACTGATTGTTGGAAGATTTCAATTTGTTTTACATAAATATGTCTATTCTGCCGTAGGCAGAAACTGCACAGTTTTCTTTTTTATTTTTGCATTTTTGTCATCTATGGTACGTTTCCTTTATTGTACACTAGTGATACCTGCACGGCTTTGCCCGTAATAGAAAAATTAGATCTTTTGGTTCGCCTGTGTTTACAAATAATGTATGGTGAATTTTCCCGCCAATTGGCTTGTACCCATGTTACGGTTACAAGTTATGATAATTTCGTATCTCGCCAATTGGCTTGTGCCCATGTTACGGTTCCACGTTATGATAATTTCGTAATTTACTCGTCCATATTATGATAGTTTTTTTCTTAAAATTGGAATAGAAAAAGAACCACATCGAATTTTCGAAAGATCGCTTCGAGGTGCACATTCTCACGCTACAAACTAACTTTGTGCCAATATTCATGAAAATCAGCCAAACGGTCTAGGCGCTAGGCGCGTCACAGAGATCCAGACATCCTCCGAACAGATTTTCAGCTTTATTATTAGTAATATAATATAATAAAGAAGCTCGCTTATTTGGTTTCCGCTGAAAAAGAAGCGCGAAAAAAACACTTAATTCCAACATTTTCCCATTGTTAGTACTGAATCCACCACACATTTCTTCAAATATCTCGAAAATTAATTTCTGCAGATACTGCCGTTTACCTGCACAAGGTGCAGTATTTTTTACATAAGTAAAACTACTTACTTCTATAGTTCTAACTATCACTTGTTACTCTTGCAGTAACAATTATACTGCTTGAAAGTTCAGTTCAAGATTATTTCTATTTAAATTTTTTAGTTTTATCATGATTAGATATGTCTTTAAGAGTGGTTTTAATAGTTTCTTAGAATTCTTATGCTAACTGGTTCCTGGAAGTAAAGTATTTGTTTTAGATTTCCTATAATATTTCTCTGTCGATAATTTAATAACTATTTTTACCAAAAAAGGAGCATCTTTTCAAAATATATTTTTAATTAACAACTTAAATCGTTTTAAAACACTGCATTTTATTTAACATACAATGCTTTTCATGTAGGGCAAAGAAAGGAAACCATTATCATTGGTAACGTAAGTCAGGGAAATTTGCTGAACTTAATCAGGGAAAAGTCAGGGAACTTTTTTTTTCTTGTTCCTGTCGCCACCCTGTCTAATAGGGGCCCATGTTTTTAAAAAAGGACCCACTTTGTTGAAAACTCTTTCCCCTGTTTTATGAGACGTCAGCAGGACCTCCGAATTAGATTAGTATGTGCCCTGTTATTTGCGCACAACGAGCAATGTACAAAAATCTTAAATAAATCTTACTACCAAACGGTACAACCTTTAGGATCACAGATTGAGACCAAGTCCTAGATATAGGTCAATTGTCACTAGGTATGAGCCCAGGTAAAGCAGTTTGACTGCATAAGCCCTTATTCGGCTTCTACGGGGGTCCAAAGTTGATAATTTGGACCCAGAATTGCAATGGAGTTTATCTTAGAATTATCATTTTTACTCCTTTTTTTGCTGTTGTACTGCAGTATGATCTATTTGCATGTACTTACCTTTAAATTAATTATGTTGAACACTAATTTTTAATAGGTGGTTCTCAAATTTAAATTGGACACTGCTTTTAATTTCAATATGCCAAAATAACGTAATTACAGGATGTTTATCGTTTGCAAATGAAACTAATTATTTTTCTTCTACATTAATTCTCCACTAGTAATAAGTATTTACTGTTTGCTAATGAAGACATTTACTTTAACTGGATATTTATTGTCTGCTTTCAAAGATATTCCACAATGATGAGCAGAAAGTGGGAGAGAAGAAAAAACTCTAATTTATTGCACATGGCACATAAAAAAACAAAAATACAAGATCCTTGCGACTTTCCAAGTAACTTAAATTGTGCCTATAAATAAATAGGGGTTCTTCCTTCAACTCATTGTACTAACAAAATGTGCCAAATGTATTGGGACATCGAACATAGTGTCAAAGTCTGAAATTCCAATGAAAACACCATTGCATTTCCGAGCCCAAACTAGCAACTTTGGACTCTTGTTCCAGCTAAACTAGGTCCTATACATTAAAACTGCTTAGGCCGGACTCATATCTTGTGGGAATAGACTTATATCTAAAATTTCGTCCAAATCCGTGTCCCTCAAGGCCGTGTCGTTTGGTCGTTAGTCAAACAATATTTTATAAATTTTCAATTCAAAGTCGTATTTATGACTAATGAGTTTCGTTTGAGAAGCTGAATGAACAGTACACAGTCAAGCACTCTTGGTACTTAAGTATGTTCAAATTTCAGGGCATTGCTTTTCATTTTTATTATAAGAAGAGAAAAGAAACATGGCTGTGAGTCGTATATCAAGTTGATTCCTGTCCTTACTAAAAAAATAAATGTAAAACCGCATTGAAAATTAAGAAAAAATGTATCAAAGAAAATAAAAATATATCCTATTAAAATCCATTAAAAAACTCATTGCCCTCTTCTAAATGCTTATTAATTTATGACCTTGAAAAGATGGTCTCAGGAGAAGCAGTGCTTTACTCTGGATGCCCCATAAAATGAATGAGGTTTCAGTGATGTGTGGTCCTTTATTAAAAAGGCTTGGATTCTGGTAGAATTATAAATTCTGCTGATTTGTATTTCCTTTTTTCCTAGAATTGTTTTTCAAAAATAACATCCTTACTTAAGCATTTAGTTCCATAAATTGATAATTTTTGGCCTTTTTTTATTTTGCCCTCAAGACAAAAAGAGACAGATATGTTAACTTTTGATGGTTTTAATTGCTGATATTGTCCCCTTTTTTAGGTTGATGAATTTGAAAATCCAGCCAACAAATTTCAACTACACATGGCATCATCAACTGGACCTATTAATGTGTTATTAGTGAATAAGGATGCTAATACCAATGCAACTCTCACCAATATTGCATCACAGGTAAATAATTGGGTATTTCCAAATGTTTCACTGTAATGATAATTTGGAATTTTATTTATAGTTATATTCAGATATGTAACATTTTAATTTTCAACAAAACTGTTTCGAAATAATGGCTGTTTTTTCTTCTTTTTTTTCGCTAAATTATTGAAATTCTCTTATCACAAATAATGTTAAAATGACCTTCTGAAATTGGGTTTGGTATTTAGTAGGAAAGAACTTTTCTTGTGAGCATATGTGCTTAATAATAAAATTTAACAAACATCTTTTTCTTTTTTTTTACATCTGATAAAAAAACTGAACTAATCTAATTTTTTTATTCTTTCTTCCATTAATATCAAAATAACTTTTTTAATTTCACATTCCATTTGAGGGCAGTTCTCAAAAGGTGGGAGCAAACACAAACTTCAACTTTGAAGCTTCAACACCAAATAACTTTCATTTTAATTAACCCAAAAATTTTTGAGTTAAATTATAATACTGTATAGAGACAAGAATTGACATAAATTATGGAAAAAATGCTCTTCAAATGCCCTTTAAAAAATATAATTTTTACTAAAATGCACAATTTTTGACATAGCAAAATGTTAACTGAGCAAATGTGCCATTAAAAATTTTTTTTAAATTATTTCCATATGTTAAAAAAAAAAAAATTAAAGGTATGAATCTTACACTGAATAATTTTTTGTTAATATTTTACACAAATAACAAAAGTAAAGACAGATTATTTACTTTGTAAACGATTTTAGAAAAAAGTAAGTTTGAAATTTGATGTATGTCCAAAAGTTACGATCTTTACAAGCATATGATGTTTTCATTTTAAAGGTATTTATCGATCCGCAGAATCAATTTTTAATTGTTTGAAAGTGTTTTCATAAGCTTTTATGCAGTATCTTGGAAGAAAAGTAATTTTTCTTAAACATACAGTGGCTCCCAAAAGTGTTCGTACACTTTGAAATTTTTTAGTAAAACCAAAATAACTCAAAACTGAATTCGAATATAAAGTCTAATATTTTTTCACATCATTCCTATGTCATTCTAAATATAACCCATTGGTTTCTTTTCAAAATATTGACGAATCTTCTTTTTGAAATGGGTCAGAAAACGAAGAGACAGAGTAATAACACGTCACAAAAGTCATCGTACACTCAAATATTTTCGAATAAATTCATGATTAAAATTATCATATGCCGTTTCATTAGTACTTTTGCATTGTGTTGACCCTTATAAGTCATTTGGCTTTAATTTTTTTGTTAATTTATTCCATAATATATTGCTTATTACTACAAAATGGCTGGTATTCGTAAAAAACCGCAAACTCCATTCAAATTTGAATTTTTTTCCCACAGTAGTGGTAAATTGGTTTGAAATGTCTCTAAATTAGTTAATTTATTTGTTTGTATAGTAAATTGCTTGATAAAATGCTTTAAAGAAAGGAATCGGACCGAAAACAAGGTACGAAAAGGTCAACCGGCAAAGTTGACAAAACGTGATCGTAACTTTAAAGTTAAAAAACTTATGAAAAATACACATTTGAGTACTGTAAAAGTTTCTGCAGAGTTAAATGAAACATTTTACATTTAATTTTCACCTAAAATTGTTCTCCATGTTCTTTGATTAGCTGGATTAAATGGGACCTCTTCCCGCAGATATTTTCTTGGTCGTGCGAAAAACAGAAAGCTTATGGTTTTTATCCCAAAATCAATGATAAATAAGCTAAAAACAGTTTAGAATCATGTCTTACTTACAGATAAAAAGTAATTCAACATTTTTGGTTAAATTTTTGTATAACTGTAAGTAGAAGAAAAAATTAGGAACTTAATCTTAAGAACTTAGTTGGATCAGTTAATGAGGACGGTGAAGGTGTTTTAGTGTGAGGGTGCATATCAGCATCAGGACTTGGTAGTTTGTAATTTTTTGATGGAAAAATGAATCATGTTGTTACTTTAAATATTTTAAAAACCAATTTTGTACTCTTAGCCAAAAATTTGGTTATTGGAAACAACTTTGTTTTTTATCAAGATAACGATAAGAAGCACACGGTTTTCAACGTTTGCGTCTAGTGCCTCGAAAGTTGTCCTAAAGTTTAGAAAATACCACCTCAATCTCCAGATTGTAACTTAATGTAAAGTATTTAGAGATATCTGGAGGCTAGATTACGAAAATAGGGCTTTAAAACGAAAATAGAGCTAGAAATAGTAATACTCGAAGTGTGGTAGAACACTTACTCAGAAATTACGCTAAAAAAAGAAAGAAAAAGAATGAAGTCTATTCCCAGACGTTTAAAAGGCTTTATGAATACTGTATGATATTCTACTAATTAATAACTTAATCAAAAGTTAGATTATTCAATAATATATAGACATTTTATAAAGTGTACGAAGACTTTTGTGAGATAAAATTTCGGGCACTTTTCGGTTTTTAGTTCTTAAAAAATTAAGTTTTAATATTTTTTGAAAACTTTTCATGCAGTTTTGTTAAAAATTGATCATAGATCGTATAATTAAATACCTATTCCGAAATATTAATTCTAACCAATGATTTGGGGCCTATTTCGTTGAAAGTCGTAGGTGTACGAAGACTTTTGGGAGCCACTGTATATGTGAGATGTCCAAATGGCGTTACGATCTTGACGCCGATAATTCTGTCTGTTTATTCATAATTTTTGATGATCCACTGTCTTCTAACCTCAATAAAAAAGGTTATTATAATGTTATGTTCTTTAATCCATTGGTATTTTGCATAATTAATATGTTACACGTTGAACAATACATAAATTACAGTGGAAACATGGCTGGCTATGATCGTAACAAAAGCCATTTTGCGCTAAAATCGCCAAGCAAACCTCCGTTGGCGACAACACAGTATACGAAAAGCCAAAGGTTACCAGAGGAGAATTCCAGTTTGACAAATGTAGTTTCGGTAGTTTATCGTCAGTTGCACCAGTTTTGGTGACTTTATCACCTGCGCTAGCAATTTTTTTTTTCTTCCGCCTTTATTATTTTAGGATTTTTTTTCTCTTCTTTCTTTTGGAAACATAATTTAACGATCTCCAAATAGAAATACGAATTTCTTTTTTCAATGATTTTTTTTAGACATTGTTTTAATTCTTATGGCATTCGAAAAATTATTCATTATTAAAACTGATGTCACTTTTTACATTCTTTCTTAAAGCATATTTTGTTTATTTTTCCTTTAAAAATGTATATGTCGTATTTATTTGTCTCCATTTTTATTCCTTATTTGTCCCAATAAATCAAACAACAAGTTAGTATAGTTATTTTCATGAAGCTTTTTTTTACCTTTCATCAGCTTCTTCAAAATCATTCCAAAACTTGATTATACACTGGTGTAAGAAATAAGAGAATTTTCAGATTTGGTCAATCATCTCCAGAACTACTGGTCCGATTTTAATGAAATTTGGTATGTGCATACATAGAAACAATACAAAACAATTAACCCTCAAAAATTTAAAATACACATGCATGATCATAAATAACACTCGTTAGAGTCGGATGGCATGAAACAGCGGTTGCAAAATTGAACAACAAAATGGGTTAGTAGGACGGATGGTCCCCTCTAAGAGACATATAGGCCTCGTAGTGTGACTCTATACTTGAAATAAAGCAGTTCATGGGATCCTTAAGCGATTATTTCCACTCGTTCAACAACGCAGTTCTCAGGCTATGGATGGTCCCCGGAGGGGTGTTGCGAGTTGCTATTGCCCTCCCAAGAGCGTCCCAGACATGTTCTATAGGATTAGAGTCTAGAGATCTGCTTGGACAATCCATTGAATAAATATCCACCCCTTCCAGAAATTTGTCGACCAGAAGAGCTGTATGTGGCCTTGTGTTAACATCCATTAAAAATAACTCAGGGCTAACAGCGCCCCTCAAGAGGTGAGCATAGAGCTCCAAGACTTTATCCCTATACTTCGAAAAATGTCACAGAGTCTCTCTCAAAGACATAGAGGGGTGTGCGGCCATCCAACATGATGCCTGCCCAGACCGTCAAACCACCACCACCATAATGATCGATTACGCCGATATTGGAGATTAGGAAGCAGGTTCCTGCTTCTATCCATGTAAACGTAGGACAATAATAGTCGTTTAAGCTGAAACGGGACTCACTATTTACCCTCCAATGTCCGGGAAGTCGACCATTATGGAGGAGGATGGTTTGACGGTCTGGGCAGGCATCATGTTGGATGGCCGCACACCCCTCCACGTCTTTGAGAGAGACTCTGTGACAGTTGCGAAATATAGGGATGTGATCTTGGAGCCCTATGATCCCCTCTTGAGGGGCGCTGTTAGCCCCGAGTTAGTTTTAATGGATGTTAACACAAGACCATATACAGCTCTTCTGGTCGACGAATTTCTGGAACGGGAGGATATTCACTCGATGGATTGCCCAAGTAGATATCTAGACTCCAATCCTGTAGAACACGTCTGGCACGCTTTCAGGAGGGCAATAACAACTCGTAACATCCCTCCGGGGACCATCCATAGACCGAAAACGGCGTTGTTGAACAAGTGGAAATAATTGCTTAAGTATCCCATGAACTGCTTTATTTCAAGTATGGAGTCACACTGCGAGGCCTATATGTCTGTTAGAGGGGACCAAACACCCTACTAACCCCCCCCTTTTTTTTAGTTTTGCAATTGCTCTTTCATACCATCCTACTCTAACGAGTGTCATTTACGATCATGCTTGTGTGTTTTAAATTTTAATTGGTTATTTGTTTTGTATTATTTCAATGTATGCACATGCCAAATTTCATTAAAATTGGTCCAGTGGTTCTGAAAATAATTGACCAAATCTGAAAATTCTCTTAATTTCTTACACCAGTGTATATAAAGAGCAGTATGTATAGCCATTCAAGTACTTCATTAATATCCGCTTTATTATTAAATTGCAAAATTCAAAAAGTAGTAAATAAAATTTTCATTGGAAAAGTTAAAAATCAGATAAACAATTGTGAAAAATGGTGAAACTTACATTGTGATGATGTCCAAAATCGGTTACCTACAGACTGCTGATTTAATTTGCCAATGAACAATTTTTACAAATACGTGCTGTCTTTTCATGTTCATATATTGTGTTCTAGGTATGCATACTATAGAATAAAAGCAAAATTGATGTCAAATTTGAAAATTTTTGAAATTGCTCAAAGTTATTTTTTTTGTTCCCACCTTTTGAGAACTGCCCTTGAAGAAAACTGAAGTTATTGTTGCTATTTTCCATTACTTTATAATTATATTTAATCTTACTTAGATTTTGTTGATAAACTTATCTTTTTTATATATTAGTTCATTTGCTAAAGTTCTGATTGGCCATACCTCTCTTTTCATATGATCAAGGTCATGAGATGAAAAGCAAGTAACAAGTCCAGTTAGTTGTCTCTTCTGAGAGAAAACCTTGCTAGAAAATTAGGAACGACAGCTCAGATGCAAATAAAACTTAAGTTACAAACTATACACCTGCTAGTCTATTTTAAAATCAGGACATAGCCATGCTCAGGGCATCCTACTTTTCCTACTTTTTCCTACTTAAGTAGAAATGTCCTACTTTTCATCAAAGTAGTTGGAATTCTAAATCAAAATACTTAAATAAGTTTCACTTCATAGTGCACATATTTTTTGTTTTCTTTCTGTAGCTATGTTTCATTTTATAATTTTTCATTCTTCGTCATAATATTATAATAGTGATTTTTGAGAATTTGATACATTGCTCTTTTTACTCAGGGTCTGGAAATAAGATTTTGCTTTCTGAAAAAAAACGCCCTCTTCCCTATTCTGATCATTGCTGATAGTTACATTAATTTTTCTGGTCTTTAAACTTTTTTTGCAAAAAAATAAATATTATTCACTAATAATTGGTAAATAATATATCATTGAAAAAACATTAATTATTTTGTTGTAGGCCCTTGCGTCAACAGTAGATGTCCCAAGCACATCCTGTGCCCCTTCACAGCCTGCACCTTCTACAGCTGAATGTGTACCGAAAGAAACTATTCCAGAACCTCCTGTAACAAAGAAGGAACCCGAAGTTCCAAAAGCCCAAAGTCCTGTCAGAACCTATAGCAGACAGACGAGGCAAGCTTCCATCGGAGTCAAGAGAACTATTGCTGCAGTGATGAGTGGTAGCAGATCTTTACAGAAGAAGAAAGAGCTTGAGGTGATGCTTTAATGTTATTAGTATTCAAGTCTTGATCAATCTTTTATAAGAGTTGTATAACTAAGTTTAGCAGAAAGTAAACAACTTTAGAAATTTCTGAGCTACGCTTTTAAATATTGCATTCAATCTGGGTGTTGAAAGGGAAATTGAATGTGTGAGTTCAGGTGTTTAGGAAAGCGGAGGAAAATTCTTCAAAAGAGATAAAATCAAAAAGTGTTGACATACTTTTTTTCTTTTTTGTGTTGGCAAAGGTTCCTAACTTCATTGTGTGATAGTTGCTATTAAATATTGTTATGACTATGAACTGTAAGCCTTGCAAGCAATGCAATTCTAGAAGTTTCTCTTCATTTTTTGTGTGAATGGGAACAAATAATGTTCGTTTCAAAAATAAAATTAACAAAGATAAAACAACCAATTCCTTTACTATTGTTTAAGTGCAGAAACAAGGAAACGATGAAAGTTATGAAAATAATTCTTGGCTGAAAATTCATGTGATAGGGCATAAATTTTTTCCCCAGTATTTCAGTTTTTAGTTCAAATTTTGTTCAATAGATGGCACTGGAATAGTAAGCATTTGAATCAAAGAAAAATTATTGAAATTCACCCTAAAATTTTTTTGAAATTTGGAGTTGACATTACATTGGAATATTCTCAAAACTTTCAACATGTAACCAGAGGACAAAATTAGAAAATATTTTCTGTAAAGTAAAACTACCTATGAAATTTCACATTCATCACTGATTATTTCTTCAAGTTTCTCAACTGCTGGAGAGTTTTGCCGGCATACTGCAGCATCGGAAAACATTTAACCTGAAACGAAAAATTCTGAGAGGAAAAATTTATGACCCTTTTACATGAGGTTGCTTTAAGAAATATTTGCTTAGTCAACCAACTTGTAAATACAGCTGATGGTAGACATTTTGAAAATATTTTAAAGTTTTATTCATTAAAAATTTGAAAAAAATTGAAACTTAATTTTCAATTATGTTTTTTTTTATTGACAAGCTTAATTTCTGCGGTGGCTTCTAATGGGAAATTTTTGAACTTAAATCGGGAATTCTGGGAAGAAAATTTACACTTTGTCACATGAATGTTCTGCAAGAATTGTTTCTATAATCTCGACCGTTTTCCTGTTATGAAAATTTAGAAAACCATCAGTCTATTTAGGACACCCAAAAGCTGGCTTCTTTCCCAGGTATGCAGAAATAAAATGTAGTTAAACCAGGACAGGGTTCGTACGCTCCGGGAAAACCTTGAATTGTCAGGGAAAATGATATAGTTAAAAATGTCATGGAATTTTCCAATATTGCCCCAAAAAAATTTTCTCAATTTTTCCATGATACTTTTGAAACATGACATCTAATCTACGTTTGTATCGATGTTTCTTGAAAAAAATTGTAAACATTTTGAGGCAAAATGGCGTTGGCAATAAAAAAAAAGTGGTAATCCAAGAAAACTTCCGCAATCGCCATTTTTGGTCCTCAATAGTTCCTAAGAACAAAAAATTCCTGGGGTGAACTGGAATTATGCACAGACTCAGTAGGGGAGAAGACAATTTACTGCTTTGGAAGCACAAGCCTGAGTATGGGAGAGTTGATCAGGGAAAATCATTTTTTTTATTGGAAAGTCTTTTTGGCTACCGATGAAACGTAATTGCAATTTTTGGTCATTCACAAGATGGAAGTAGACATGATGCTTAAATGCCTAAGTTTCCAGATACAAAGCAGAATTGGATGTTTTCTTTAACTGCAAACTAATGAAAATGACGCATAATGTGCTGCAAAAAATTTTTTTATTTATTTTTTGATTATTTAAAATAATTTTCTTGAGAAATGAAAAACTTTGTTCTTAAATCTTATGCTTATTGCCTTGGACGCAAATTTGCAAAAAAAACTTATTAATTGAATTGTAGTGTCTTGAAGATTTACTATTTTAAAATGTTTTCACATTAAAAATTCAAAAACTTATTTCTTAATTTTTGGCATAGCAGCCATATTTGGTCATTCCCAAGAAGTATGCAAGACTTTCTAAGTGCTTAAGTTTACGAAAACGGCATTGAATGTTTATTGCAATGCAAACTATTGAAAACAATGCAAAAAATTTTTTGTGTAATTCGTAATTATTCTCTGGAAGAAATCAAAATTTTATCTTCAGAACATTTTTTTTATTCTATTTGATTAGATTCTTATATGCTAAAAACTGGCTATTCTGTCTTAATTGTAGTTTTTTATGGATTATTATAACAACATTTATGCTACACATTCAACGATCTACTTATTATCTTAAATTCTTCACTTATTTGCCATATTTGGTTGTTTGCAAGATGGAAGTAGACGTAAATTTCCAGAAACAGAATTGGTGTTTATCTCAATTGTCAATGTTATTAATCTATTAAAAGTAACATAAAATGTGCAAAAAATTATAAATTTTTAAAAATTAATTATTTTTTAGAAAAGAAAAATTTTAATGTAAGCATAATATATGAAAGAAAAAAACACCTGATGATATTATTGACTTCGGTCTATGATCTGTGAATGTTGATTTTTGTTCTTGTGCATTATATGGTATGACGATCAATGCAGTATTTGGCTTACTATGTTTTTTGTTAGATACTAATAAGAAAATTTAAAAAAGTTTTGTAAACCAAAAGCATACGCTAAAAGATTGCTGCACGATTACAGCAAAACGCATTGCACATGACACGTGGCATTGTATAAATGCTGAAATAAGTTGAGAGTATATTGTTTTCAATAAATAGTAAACAAATGAAAACATAATATTGTTCTTGAAACTTAATTTTGAATGAAGCTTGTAACCTGGAATTTTCTAAAAAATGACCTGGAACACCTGGTCAAGATCCTGGTCAAATCCCCTGACCTGGAAAAGTCAGGGAAGTTTTTTTAACCTCAAGTATATGAACCCTGCAGGAAACTAAGAGCTTAAACTTGATGCTAAGAAAACTTAATGTGGGATTTTAAGTATTAAGTTTATGAAAGTATTAAGGTATCTATTTAAAACCAGTGCTTTTTTTAGACTTAGGAAATAGTGAAATAGGTTGACATGAAACAAGAAACAAGAAACATTGACTCTTTATTAATAAAATTGAGTCTTTCAATGGTCAAAGCTTTTGTATATGGAAACCCATACACGATGAATGCTGAAAATCAGTATCTTTGACAAGCTCCAATGTGTATCACATGTGAGATGCTTTTTCTAGAATGAGAATTTAAATTACTAAAGAATAGAAGTCAAGTTAGCTCCAAAGAAGTGACAGAACTAATGTACACACGTATTCCGTGTATAATCGGGAGTTTACTGTACTATAACACAATTTAATTGGTAACATGTTAATATGTTGTATTATCTTTAAAGGCTGCGGAAGATGCTTCTTCGAATCGCATGGTTACACGCAACTCACCTCGAAAGGGAGCATCACAATTAGTGCCTACAACTTTAGCACCTCCAGTGACCAGAAGACAAAAAGGAAAGACAGACTCTACTGAATCATCTCAAAGTAAGCTTACCTTGTAAAAGGCTAAATTTAATTGCCAGTAAATTTTTTTCATGCTCTCTGTCTGTCCTAATTCATTCTACTTTTATGAGCATTCCTTTTTTTATATTTAAGATGTGAAGTGCCTTCCTTAGCAAACGAAGCAATATACAAAAATCTTAAATAAAACTTAGTTCAACCTTATTTTATAAATGTTCAGTACAGAGTTGGATTTTTGACCTAATATTTGTGTGCTAAGTTGAAATTAATGAAAGAAAACATTTAAGATTAATGTACTGCGCACAAAAAATTTACCACAAAAAGGTTTTTGATTGAAAATTTTCTGGAAAGTTGTAGCGGCAAGTTTTCCTTGTTACTGCTGAATATCCTGTTTGATGTGTGGTGCGCTCCAAAGTCTCTATCTTTTAGAACGGTTTATAGGGGCACTTATAAAAGCCATATTCCGTAGTGAAAAGCCCTAAAAGTAGCTCAAAGGCCCTATTTTTTAGTCATCATTGTTCTGGAGAATAGGTATCTATCTCATCACTCCTTTAGTTTTACCTGATGATCATAACCGAAGTTGGCCACGACAGATATCTCAGGGCCAGCTTTTGCCTAGTTATCGGTAATCTGCCAAAATACTTATTGGTGCATCCCTGGTTTGTGAATAACTAAGTAGTTTAAAGTCATGATTAAAATTGTTTATTTAAATCGATTGTTTTGAATCGACACCTTACCATCCATTAACAGAAGAAATTATTTTATGTCGAAAATGTTCACAAACTGTTTCAGATATCTAATATTTTAATTGAACTTTCTGTCTACCATGCATGAAAAAAAAAAATCCTATGTCCCTCCCTTTTTAAACATTCCAACATTAAAATCCATCCATCATTTCCATCTTTAGTGAAAATTGCAGGGCAGATTTCAGTCTTCTAGTGTCTTGCAAATGTATTTTTTGTTTAAATGTATCTAAATTATTTTAAAATTTGCATATAATTTTAACATATCGTCGCTTCAGAGCAACAGTAAGATATCTTAGTGTTATTTCTGGGATTAGATATCTTACTGTTGCTCTGAGGCAACTATATGTTGCCCCAACTCGGCTAATTTATATCTTTAAATACTGTATTTATTTTTATGCTATGTTTTAGTTATTAAATTACTAGTATTAACTTACTTTTGCAAAAAATAAAATTTAGGTAAGTAACTTTTCAGCTTTTTATCGGTGCTTTTCTGTAGTGCTTTTAAAATTTCTTCCCAAAGTTATCTTGTATCTGCTTCAAAATTGTGTTGTGATCTGATGCAAATAAAAATGAGTTTACCTAATCCAATTTTGAGTTCTGATTCAAAATTGGTATATGTCCTAATACCATATACAGAAATTCTGATTAAAAATTGGTGCCCCCCCGTGTCCGTTTACCTTGTCGTGGTGGGGGGGCTTGCGGTGTGGTGAGTTCGGGGCGAGCTCTTGGGAGGAGTAGTGAACCCCCAGTTGCTCAAACAGAATATCGGCGGGAGGGGATTTTTTTCCCTTCCTTCCCTCATCACACTTACCAAATTCGGACGAAAACCCCTAAGCTAAGGTGTGTCAACCGTGCCGATGGCTGCGTGGTACCGGGGGTAGTCGGTGCCTCAAACGGGAGGCTTCAGGGATAGCAGGCGAACCCTGTCGTACGCAGCCTTACCTCTGTGTAGGGGGGCTACACAGGGGCTAGACCCCATTTTTCCCCCTAGTTCCCAGGTTTATTTATGGAAGATAACGTAAATAACCATTCTCCCCCTTGTGGGGAGCGTCAGAATGTTTTGTCTAGCACTGCTAAGTTTTTCATAATAAAGCGCAATGATCCAAATTTAAATTTAACTAAAGTTTCTCCATTTTTAATAAACAAAGCCCTAACACATTTAATTGGTGAATATCAATCTGTCAAAAAATTACGCAACGGCGAACTTTTAGTAGAAATAAAAGACAGCAAACAAATAAAACAAATAATGGCTATAAAACAAATAGGCTCATATCTTGTCGATGTAACAGAACACAAAACTTTAAATTTTTCGAAGGGGATAATTTCGGAACCTGACCTTCTCTTTACACCCGAGGAGGAAATCTTGGAGGGAATGAAGGAACAAAACGTGTGCGCAGTAAAAAGGATCACCATAAAACGCAATGGCGAAATGACTAACACCAAACATGTCATTCTGACATTTAACACACCTGTCCTCCCGCCACGTGTTAAAGCTGGCTATCTCTCTTGCCCAGTTCGCCCCTATATTCCAAATCCGCTCCGGTGTTTCAAATGCCAGCGGTTTGGACATTCGAAATTTGCGTGCCGTGGTACTGACACCTGTGCCAGGTGTGCAGAACCCGGTCACGACAGTAATACATGTAACAAGACCTACAAATGCGTAAACTGCAAAGGGGACCATCCTTCATACTCCAGATCATGCTCAAAATGGCTCACAGAAAAAGAAATTCAGATAATTAAAACAACACAAAAAATATCTTATCCAGATGCAAGAAAACTAGTTGAATCCCGCACACCAACAACAGGTCTTTCATATGCTTCAGCCGTTAAAAAGGTACTAAAGTCTGTAAGCACACAAACAGATACCCAAACCGATGCTTTTACTAATGCCAAAACTGTAAACACAACCAAATCAAATAAACAGAATAATAGCCCCAAATCTTTTCAGAAAAGTAATCAACAACAAATACAAAAAACAAATTCTGCTACTGTTAATGAAAACAAACCAATCACTCAAAATTCGAAAAAACTTATTGAAAAAAAGAAAATTATCCAAACGCGCGCAAAAATTGGGGTAGCCTCTAAACAGAGGCCCCCAAAACTTTATAACTTTAAAAAAGAGGACTTTTTACTTTCTAGCAAGAAAGTAAAATTGAACAAATCACAAATAGAAAAATTCCAACAACCTCCTCCCCAGGAGGAGGACGAGGATGTTGATTTTGAAGATCTACCGCCATCCGACGATGAAGGGTGGACGGACCATCCTCCTTCATGAGCTGCTTCCTCTTCTTCCGGCCGTTTCTCCTTTCTTTTTTCTCCATGGCCCTGAGCATTCTCTCTTGGAATTGTCAGAGTTACTCGCATAATGTCACAGACATCAAAGATCTTGTCGAATATCACCAACCGGCCATATTCTGTTTGCAAGAAACATTTCTGTCCCCTGTTGATAGACCGAGGTTGAAAGGTTTTGACATATACCGCAAGGACTGCTTGTCAGGTGACCGTCGTTGTGGAGGAGTGGCATTGCTAATCGCTAATGATTATGCATCCAGCCAGCTCAATATCAACACATCCCTGCAGGCAGTAGCTGCGCGCGTTCACCTTCACTCGCTGTTTACAATCTGTTCTATATATATTCCACCTTCTTACGACTTGAGAGGCGTGGAATTGCAAACACTTGTAGATCAACTTCCTCCCCCATTTGTCCTCTTGGGGGATTTTAATGGCCATAATCCTCTCTGGGGGAGTTCAGACTCCAACAGCAGAGGTTTAATAATAGAAAACTTTATTGAAGACGACGATCTATGTATTCTTAACAACGGTGAAAATACCTATTTCCACCTTCCTACGCAAACCTACCATGCAATCGATCTTGCAATATCCTCACCTTCCTTTCTGCCACTTTGGGATTTCCAGGTGCAGGGTGGTCTCTACACCAGTGGCCACTTTCCTATCAAAATAACTTGTTCTGGACGCTGCAGCTATCAGCAGCATCAGCAAGGCCGTCTTCGCATTGATCGAGCTGATTGGGCAGTATTTACCCAGTTGGCAGAAATAACACCGGAAGACGTGACTGATATTGATATTGATGTTGCGGTAAAGCGAGTAACCGACATTATCTTAAACGCAGCGAACGCTGCTATACCAAGAACCTCTAAAGGCAGTATCAAATATCCTAAGCCATGGTGGAACTCTGCTTGCCAAGAAGCTCAGAAGAAACAAAAAAAAGCATGGAACACATTTCGTCGTTATCCAACCGCGCAAAATCTTGTTGCACTTAAACGTGCTCGTGCTGAAGCTCGAAGGATTCGACGGAAAAGCCAGCGGGACTCGTGGAAGACCTATGTCAGCACCATCACGACGTCCACTCCATCAAAGACCGTATGGGGTAAAATTAAAAAAATTTCTGGCAACTACAATACATCTTGTGCCCCCATTCTAGAAGAAAACGGCAATATTTTATCTGATCACAAAGAGGTGGCTAACTGCCTGGCGACTCATTTGGCTGACGTCTCCAGCTCAAACAACTACTGTTCTAAGTTTTTAGCTATCAAATCACATAAAGAACAAAAAGTTCTAGATTTTAATTCGAACATTTTTAATCAATACAACACAAAATTTACCTTTCAAGAACTACATAATGCTTTACAAAAATCAAAAAACACATCACCTGGCCCTGACGAAATTCACAATAGCATGTTAAAAAATCTCAGCAGGTCCTCTTTAGAAAATATTCTGCAACTTTTCAATAGAATTTATTCTGAACACAGATTTCCAAAATTTTGGAGCCAAGCAATAGTAATTCCTATCCTTAAACCAAATAAACAAACTGATAAACCCGAGAGCTATAGACCTATAGCTCTAACAAGCTGCCTATGTAAACTAATGGAGCGGATGGTCAACGCAAGACTCATGTACATTCTTGAGTCAGACCATCTGCTATCTTCCCATCAAAGTGGATTCAGGCGCGGCAGATGCACAGTCGACAACCTGCTGCTTCTTGAGACATCAATAAGGGAAGCATTTCTTAAACGAAAACATCTTGTGAGCGTATTTTTCGACATTGAAAAGGCATATGACCGTACCTGGAGGTATGGGATCCTCAAAACCCTGCACGAGTATGGGTTGCGAGGTAACCTACCAATCTTTCTTTCTAATTTTCTAAGAGATCGAACTTTTCGCGTACGTGTCAAGTCTGTTTTGTCGGATACCTTCATCCAAGAAGAAGGAGTTCCCCAGGGAAGTGTGCTAAGCGTAACTCTTTTCATAATCGCAATCAATAGCTTAAGTGATCAACTGCCTCCTTCTGTAAAAGGTACCATGTTCGTTGATGATTTTCAAATTTCTTTTTCTTCATCGAGCATGAGTATCATTGAAAGACAACTTCAAATAGCCATCAATAAAGTATCACAATGGGCGGAAGAAAATGGCTTCTCTTTCTCTGCTCAAAAAACCTTTTGCATTCATTTCTGCCGTAAAAGAGGTCTCCATCCTGATCCAAACCTTAATCTTAATAATCAACCAATAGTTGTAAAGGATCAGGGAAAATTCCTGGGTCTCATATTTGATAAAAAACTTAAATTTGTACCGCACATACAAGAATTGAGGAAAAAATGTTTATTGAAACTAAATATCCTGAAAGTCTTAGCAAACACATCTTGGGGTGCTGATAAAGAGTCTCTGTTGAGAATTTACAGGGCTCTTATACACTCAAAACTTGATTATGGATGTCAAATTTATGGCTCTGCAGCGAAGAGCTATCTGAAAGCCTTGGATCCAATACATAATCAGGCACTGCGCATTTGCACAGGAGCCTTCCGAACCTCACCTATCAACAGTCTTCATATTCTAGCACATGAACAGTCTCTTAACAATAGACGTCTCAAACTTTCTTTAAATTTTTACTTCAAAACAAAACCTTACACTAATCACCCACTACACCTTCATATTTTTAATCCATCAAATGTTCTGTTATTTCTACACCGTCCTTCGATGATCCCAACATTTGGGATCCGAATGCGTCGGATGCTGTCAGACCTGCAGCTATTAGATTTCAAAACCTTCAACACATTAAAACCAATTGAACCATGGTGTGAAGTAAATACATCTACTATCAATGACCTCGCTAAATTCCCTAAAGAGACTACACCAAATACAGCTTACCAGCAAATATTTTATGATACAAAATGCAAATATTCGGAATATAAAGATATTTTTACCGATGGATCAAAAGCAAACGATCACGTCGGCTTTTCTACAATAGTTGATGGTCACGTTATGGCAGAAAAATTAAACCGATCTTGCTCTGTATTTACTTCAGAAATAAAAGCCATATTTATATCTCTTCAGTCAATAGCCCAATCCAACTACAAAAAGTGGGTGATATACACTGACTCAAAGAGTTCAGTGGAAGCAATCACTCACTGCAATAATAATAGCCACCCTATAACCATTCAGTCCTATCATTTGTTAAAAAATCTTATGCAAAACAATTTTAAAGTCCTCTTTTGTTGGATCCCTGGTCATGTAGGCATTGTAGGCAATGAGGCAGCCGATTCGGCTGCCAGAACTGCAAGTATTCTGGTTGACGACCGTGTTCCTTACGCTGACATCAAAAACGCCATTTCTGAATCTCTTAATACGCATTGGCAGTGGTCTTGGCATTCAGAAACCCAAAACAAACTGCGTTCAATTCAGCCCTCAACTAAAGGCTTTACATCATTGCCTCTCACCAGGAGAGAACAAGTTTTATTAGATCGACTTCGCATTGGTCATACTAGGTTCACACATAAATACCTTTTATGCCGTGAACCAGCTCCAATGTGCATAACTTCTAATGTCATTCAGACAGTGTTACATATTTTAAGTAACTGCCCAAATTTTAATCATATACAGTGGCTCCCAAAAGTGTTCGTACACCTACGACTTTCAATGAAATTGGCCATTATCCATTGGTTAGAATTAATATTTTGGAATAATTATTTTATTATAAGATCTATGCTCTATTTTTAACAAAACAACATGAAAATTTTTAATAAAACATTAAAACATAATTTTTAAAAAATCAAAAACCAAAAATCGCCGGAAATTTTATCTCACAAAAGTCTTCGTACACTTTGAAAAAATGTCAAAAAATTGGTAAATAATCTAACTTTTTACAAAGTTTTTATTTAGTAGAATATCATGCAGTATCAACAACAGCTTTTAAATGTCAGGGAATAAATTTCATTGTTTTTTCTTTCTTTTTTATGCAATTTCTGAGTAAGTGTTCAGTCGCTCTTCGAGTCTTACTGTTTCAAGTTCGTTTTTCGTTTCAATGGTGTATTTTCGTAATCTAGCCGCCAGATATCTCCAAATATGTTCCATTAGGATTAAATATGGCGATTGAGGAGATATTTCTAGGTTTAAGGACAATTTTTGAGGCACCAAACGCAAACGTGTACTTCTTATCGTTATATTGATAAAAAACAAAGTTGTTTCCGATTACCAAATTTTGGGCTAATAGTTTGAAATTGTTTTTTAAAATATTTAAATGAACAGCATAATTCATTATTTCTTCTAAAAATTCTAAATTTCCTACTCCTGATGCAGTTATGCACCCTCACACAAGAACACCTTCACCGTCCTGATTAACTGATCCAACTAAATTCTTAAGATTAAATTCCTCATTTTTCCTTCTATTGACAGATATACAACAATTTAACCCAAAATATTAAATTTATTTTTATCTATAAGTAAGACGTTGTTCCAAAACGTTTTGAGCTTATTTATCATTGATTTTACGACGGATAGCGTAAGCTTACTGTTTTTCGCACGAACAAGAAAATTTCTGCGTGAAGAGGTCCCCATTAATCCAGCTAATCTGAGAACTTGGCGAACAATTTTAGGTGAAAATTAAACATAAAATGTTTCATTCAATTCTGCAGAAACTTTTTCAGCACTCAAATGTGTATTTTTCATAATTTTTTTTAACTGTAAACCTCCGATCACGCTTTGTTAACTTTGCCAGTTGACCTTTTCTTACCTTGTTTTCGATCCGATTCTTGTCTTTAAATCATTTTATCAAGCACTTCCTTATAGAATGGAATAAATTAACTAATTTAGAGACATTTTAAACCAATTTATGTCTACTGCGAGGGAAAAAATCAAATTTCGAATCGTGTTTGTTGTTTTCTGCGCATACCTGCCATTTTAAAATAATTAGCAGAATATTAGGTAATAAATAAACAAAAAATTAAAGGCAAATGACTTAACAATATCAAAACAATGGGAAAACAATTAAAAAAAACCACATATGATAGTTTTAATCATGAATTTATTCGAAAATATTTCAGTGTACGATGACTTTTGTGGCGTATTTTTTCTGTGTCCCTTCGTTTTTTGACAAATTCCAAAAATAAAATCTGGCAATATTTTGAAAAAACTGCTGGGTTTTATTCAGAATGGCATAGGAATGATGTGAAAAAAAATTGGACTTCATACTCGAATTCCGTTTTGCGTTATTTTGATTTTACTATAAAATTTCAAGGTGTACGAACACTTTTGGGAGCCACTGTACGTTTCAAATATTTTAATGATTTTAACCCTACTTTGAAGGAGTTGCTTGGGGACCAACCCCATCGCAATTTACACCCCTTCCTCCGGGAGATTGGTTTCTCCCTTTTAATTTAGTGTTTGTGTCGTCATTATGTGATTTCGTCCTTTTTATATTTTTCAAGATATTGTTTCATCCATTTTTTCTTAATATGTTTTTAGCATTTATATGTTTTTAAGGTGTTCCTTTTTTAATACTACATCTTGAAGGTTTATGCTTTTACTTCAAAAAATACTTTTACTTTTTTGATTCATTCTTAAATGAAAACTAAATAAACTATAACAAAAAATCGTTTGGCGCAGTATAGCCCTTAAGGGCTCTTGCGCCATAAAAAATCAACTAACCAACCAACCAATAAAAATTGGTGTTAGCACTAGTACAGGACTGATATTCCATGCCCTGCTCATGCTTTTTATTTTTTATATAATATTTTCATAGAAACTAAAATGTTATGATTTTTTTAAGGTAACTCGCAAAGTGGGCTAAATAGCGAAGTCCAAGCAGATGCTGACAATTTGCTCAACATTTCCAAAGATTTATTATTCGACCCTATTGCTGGTAAGCGATTCCTTAACTTTTATTACACAGAATTAAATTTCTGTGTTTTATTTAAATCAGAACACTTAAAAGTGCATGAGTTGATCTTTAAGGTTTGTACTTTTTTTAGTCTTCTGATTTCTGCATATTAAATGCATTTGCCCTAAAGAGGGCATCAGTCTGTGTAATGATAAGCATATGATATACAGTGAAGCGCCATTTATACGTTTCTCTTTTATACGTTTTTAAAATTGGTCCTTGCAAAGTCTAATACACATTAACCTATACCTATTATACGTTTTTTCGTTTGTACGCTTTTTAAATACAGTCCCTTCAAAAACGTATAAACAGTGCTTCACTGTAATAGGAAAAGTTCTGCATTTGGCTCAAAATAAAAATGCAGATTAGCAGTCACCCACAAAGCAGAATACTATTAACAGGGTTCGAAAATATCATGATATTTTCAAAAATATCCGATATTTTGATACATATCGGATATTTTGATATCAATCCGATATTTTCAATCAGCACAAATTAAAATCTCTTCAAAATAGTAAATGAATCTTCAAATCACTCTTTATTTTCTTACATTGTTATTACAATATTTAGACTTAAAATTAACGCTTCTTTCATTATATCTAATATTTCATTAAAATTTTTTATCAATTTTAATGGAGTTTATTTAGTATTAGCTGTTGTACTCATTTTTCTTCTATTAACCACTTTTACACAGTTATATGATTCACAAATAAAAATTATGCCTTAGTCGGTGCGCAGTCATAAGAAATTTTCTTTTTTTCTGATCAACATTTAATATTTAATAAGGCACTTATAATACGAATTAAAATTGTTACATTACTAATCATTTTATCTATATAAAATAAAAAAAGAATAATATATTACTTTGTTACATCAATGATGTATAAATACATCATAAAAATATAGTACATAACTTTCTGGTTATTTTCAATAATAAATGAACAATATTACAATGGTTAATATATTTTTTGTATTGAAAATACTTCAGTTGAAAAAATAAATATCGAAAATATCTAAATATCATGATATATTCAAAAGAAATATCGGATATATATCGTGATATATATTGACTGATATATATCAGCGAACCCTGCTACTAAAATTTGCTACGTACTTCTCAGAACAAAGGCCTGAGCTGCAGAACAATTCTGTTCAAATGTGAGAGGAAAACTCAGACAAATTTTCTTTCAAGAAATTCTAGAAAATTCTGTAGAATTTCTGTATAAACTGCACATTTCTGTAGAATTTCTGTTCAAACTGTAGATTTTCTACAAATATCTTCTAACTAAAGATATATTTTGGCAGATTTCTTCAAATTAAAAGATCTTAAAATTCTCACAAATTACGCTTATTTGGGCTTGCAGAGCTTTTAAAGCTTGCGGAATATCAGAATTTTATGAGTCATTTGCAGAAACTTTAAATTTACTTTGAACTTAAAGAAGTCTGCAAAAATATCTTCATCTTTGACTGCTTGCGCTTACTTTGTGCCCTTAACCGCCATATGAGATTAGATTATCCCGATTTTTACCAGAATTTTAGCTTTTTACGTTTGTTTTGTGAAATTTCCTCCTTGGGGGTTTCACTTTTTCAGACTCCAGAGTGATTGTATATTTCTTATAAATCTGGAAAATATGATTTTCTTTGTATTTTTGGTTTCCTTTTCCCTATTTTTCCCAATTGATCTTCATCCACCTCAATTTCTGCCATAAACGTATGTTTTGGGAACCTGCCAACATTGAAACACGTTGTGTGTTTCAAAATTGCGGTTCTTGCTTAAGATTTCAATCCCTTTGCATCCTGAATATGTTTCAATTATTTTGAAAGTTTTGAGGTATTTTATAAAATGCTGCCGTAACTCGCCTCATTTAATATATTATTTCAGTAATTCATTTATTTATGAACATTATTTTAATTGCTCATTCATATTTTGTAAAATTAACCAAAAAGGAAAACGTGTGATTTGACACCCAGACTAGGATTTTAATAAAACTACATTTTTGCCTTTTCTATGCATTTGGAGAATCTTGCACGGTTTAGGTTTTACAGCCTTTTTAGGTTTTGGGAATTTTATAGTTTTCATGATCAACTAATTTTATTAACGTTTTATGTGTACAATGCTAGAAGTAAACAATTTTGGGCAAATGATTTTACATTAGAGAACATCACAAAGTATTCTGCTTTAGGGGGTCGCTATTTGCTAATGGAGCAAAGGAGGGGGGAGGGTGTCAACTTATTTGAGAAATCCACTAAAACGCAAGTATATGTGGTGTTTGAGTTATGAGACTTGAAGTTAGTGAAAATCGACTATTATTAGACCCCTGGTAAGTTGCAAACTATCAAAATGTTCAGATTGCAAAATATATTACTCTTTTTTAATGTCCGGAACCCACAGCTAGAACAAGCTAAAATGGGTCATAAGTTACAGGGAAGAGATGAATGCTTTTCAGTGTAAAATAGTGTTTATTTAATAAGTACAAAACATTGAATATAAACAGTATTACATTAATAAAAAATGATCTAAATGAACATACAATACAGCAGTGGCAAATTTGCAGGCTAGGAATCCTGTCGCATTGCATTTTCAGGTTGACCACTCAGTCTGGAAACTCATTTAGGAAGCCTGGAAAACAGGGAAATCTGGGGGAATTTCAAAATACCACTTGAAAACCGGGAAAACTCAGGGAAATTTTGATCGACTCTGGAAATTACAACAAGCAAAGTATCTGCTTTTACCGCGAACGTAATCCCATGATTTTTCACCAATTCGTTTTTTAGTTTTTTAAAAAATCGATGTCAAAATGAGTTGATTGAGTTCAAATTGTCGTATTTAGAACTTTTTTCATAAATTAATTTTTAAAGTCTAACTCATTTAGTAAAAATCTATTTCTGGAAAATTATTGTGATTTGCCAAAAATTGTATACCACGTTTGAAATTTCAAACCTTGTACATATTGTAAAGATTTGAACTATTTTGAAAGTTAAATGCCCCTCTCTCTCTACCTCATTAGTAATAAATAGTTAAAACTTTTCAGAAAATATTGGAAGTAAACCCACAGCATAAAAGTGCAAATAAAACTGATAAAAGAGGCCCTTAAAAATCAGTAGTTTGAGATCAACTGAGTGAGGACCTGGGTTGCTCTGGACCTCTTTATCTCTTTTCTGTACCCTGCTCCTGTTTAGTGCAAATCAAAAAGTTCCCTCTTACCCAGAAAATTGGCAAGTTTTCAGAAAAAAAAAAATTAAAAATAAACAAAGGAGATAAGTCTCCTTCATATTCTTTTAAAAAGAAATTTCTTTGCTGACTTCTGCATTAAGCCAAACAGTCTTTATTGCTATTAAGGTTGCTTGATGGCACTTAAATCAATAATGAAAAAAAAAACATCTTCTTGATTTTCTACTTCCTTTTTTCCTTTTCTTGTTTTCTTTTTATATTTTGTATTGCAAGTATAATTTATGTACTATTTTAAGTAATATTTTTATATGTTTTAAAATCATAGATGACAAACTGCAAGAACAAATATTGGAAGAACTTATCTCCACAGAAAGTAAGGCTGTTTGTTTTTCATTCATAGCTTGTTAAGTTTGACTCGAATTTTTAACACACTTTTATTAGCTTCACTTGTATGTTTGTGAGTAACTCTCCTTTGGGCTAAGAGCTAGTGGCCTATTACTGTTAGTACATTCCACCACTTTATTAGCGTTCGTGGCCAAGCAGTCTAAGGCGCGGGTCTTTGCTGACATCCACCTCTGGGAATCATTGGGCGTGCGTTCTAATCCCGTCTGCACCGAAATTAAATTTTTATAATCTTGCAACTCAATTTTCACCCCCTTTTTGTGATCGGATTCTTTTAAAATTTGGAATGCAACCTCAGACCCAATGACAATGCAATATTCTACAATCGAATTAATTTATTAACGATAAGTTATTAGTTTATTCTAATTAATACGCTTTTATTAGCTTAACTTGTATGTTTGTGGGTCCAACTTTCCTTTGGACAAATAGCCTGTGGCTTATTAGAATTACTTACAACGTACAAATCAGAGGAGCGAAATGTAACAGTGTTTGCACATGAATTTATCAGAAAGCATTCAAAATGTCTAATGCAATAGAATACTAAGATAAATTCCATTATAGAAATCGAATTCATGCACAAAGATTTCATTTAAGAGTTACAAGTGTTAGCAATATTTAGTATCTAAATCTTATTTGAAAAATAATAATAATAGTTTAAAAAACTAAAAAACCTTTCTTTTGTAGCAAAATGAACTTAAAAGTAAAAAATAAAATAATAGTTTAAAAAACTTAAAAAAAACACGTTTTAGTAGCAAAATGAACTAAAAAGTTAAAAATAATCTTTGGATGACAAGTATATAAAGTAATTGACCAAACACTTAATTTTACTGTAATAAAAAAAAAGCGTGGGGCGCTGCTTATTTACATTTTTGCATGGATAACAAGTGGAAGAAAATTAAGACAACTGATAAGAAGCAAACCACGCTTCTTTTCTATTACAGTAAAATTAAGTGTTAGGTCAATTACTTTACATACTTGTCATCCAAATATTATTTTTTAACTTTTTAGTTCATTTTGCTACTAAAGTGTGTTTTTTTAGTTTCTACAACTGTTATTTATTTTATCCTTAAAGGAAAGAACACCATCGAAAAAAAAACTTATTTTGAAAGGAAAAAATCTGTTCTTTCTAATGGTTTTAACGTAAAGAAGGTGCGAGGTGACAAACTTGAGATATAGCTCTTTGAAAATAGGCTATTTTTCACTTGAGCGATTTTGATAGCCACTTTGGATGTCAATATCTTTTAGAAAATAGATATTTAAGCTCTGCAACTGTAATCCATTAAAAACAAGTATTTTTACAATGGAATTACAAAATATGAGCTTTTGAATAATTTTTGTTCAGATTTTATGACAACCTAAAATCCAAGAAAACCTCTAAAATATCCAAGTTTTCTTTTCTGAATAAACCTGGTTAGATTTTCAATGCATTATGGGCACAACAGTGTTTTTAATTTCATTGTTACTTTTTTCTATATCTAATATATAGAAGAAAGTATTGGATTCGTGCAAATTTTCGAATTTCGAATTTTGACAGATTCGAACGTTTTGAGGTGTGCTGAGTCCATTTCGACTATTTTTGGAAAATGTCTGTCTGTCTGTGTGTGTGTGTGTGTGTGTGTGTGTCACGTCTGTGTGTGACCAGTTTTTTGTGGCTGCTCTACAGCAAAAAATTACCGCATGAAATTGAACAAAATTTGGTACACATATGTGCCTCTATGTGAAGTTGTGCCCATTGATTTTTGGCGCGAATTCCTCCAAGGGGGGTGGAGCAATGGGACGTTTTTTGAGTTACGCGTGCTTGCTATTCCTCAGGAAGTAACTGGCGAAATCGAACAAAATTTGGTCCACATATTGCTTCTAACAGGAGCAGGTGCTGATTCAATTTTGGTGTCAATAGCTCAAACGGGGGTTGAGTTATAGAACGTTTTTTGTCGTCAATTGTGACTGCTGTATCTCAAGAAATAACGAACGGAATGAAACAAAATTTTTTTGACAAGTAGCCCTTAGTGGGTATAAGAGCTGATTTTATTTTGGTGTCAACAGCTAAAAAGGGGGTAGTGCAATCGCCCGTTCTTTTTTTCCATTGTGAGTGCCATATCTCAAGAAGTAATGCTACGTTCTGGCTGAAATTTGGAATATATGTGAATCCATACGTAAACAGGCTTTGGTTCAATTTTGAGGCCAATCGCTCCAAGAGGTGTTGATTTTTTTTTTTTTTTGCGAATAGAAATAGCTTTATTAATGCAACAATAAGAAAGATAAATTGTAATAGATTGTCATCTGCGTATTTCTCGCGATTTTAATTGTATGGAAATGATCGGAAATATTATCTCAATGATTTAAAATTTTTAACTGTTGCCATCTTATGTTTGTTAATAAATAAAATATTTGTAATTATTTCAAGCAAGGCTTTTAAAATAACTTTCAATTTTCGCTCTTTCCTTTGCTTTTACAATAATTCAGACATTGGGATGGTCGTCAAGTTTTTGCATGTGTAATTTTGTTTTTGTTAGGAATATTGCTTCCTCGTCAAGCATGGGGAGGGATCAGAAAAAGGAAAAATATAGAAGAAAGTTTCGTGATGGCCACAACATACTAGTTTTTTCTCGTTGTTCAACCTCTTCTGATGATTCTGCATGTAATTTTTTTTTCGTGTTTTCTTCCCTTAATGCCTGGGTTGCTTGGTGAAAATTAAGGAAAGTAGCCAAACCACTTCAGGAAATAAGCCAAAAATAGCCAACCAGAAAGAAAAATGGCCAAATGGTGGTGCAGTGGATGCAAAGGAATATTTAATTCTAATGACAGCATAAAGCTAATGTTTATTAACTTACACTAGCACATTACACTATAAAACATACTGCTTAACGCTGTATTAACTTCATGTTCTTCTATCGAAGTTAGCTGAACAAACTTACTTCCAGCTACCTCTTTACGGAAAACTTACAAAGAGAATTTCTACATCCTCCCCGTCTAAACTTCATGGAAATTGAATTTCACTAATTATAGAAATACAAAATGCAACATTATCTGAAATGAAATAGTATTAATATGCATACAAAAAAAAAAGAAAAATGTTTAAAGTCAACTATGCCCATTTATTGCTTTGAGAGGATGAACTAAGTCTATTGGTCTGTGAAAAAGTCCATTTTCAGCACAGTCCATGCATGAACTTGTCCATCAAAACCTTCAAAAAGTTCTTTTATTGTAACTAGTGTTTGTAAAAGTTAATTCTTCAAGGTTCCTTCCAAAAGTACTACATCATCTGCCCTCTGTACTGTACCTGTGTGAGGATTTTTAAATTTGTGTTCAGTTCTTAAGTTCATATTAGTTATTGGTATTCCCATCTTTTCTATAGATTTGTTAGTAATTTGACCTGATATAGGGTCTTCTTCTTAAATTTGCACTAGAAGACTTAATAAAATTCAAGAAATGTGTGTGTGTGAAGACAGGGTTGGTACGCTCCGGGAAAACCTGGAATTGTCAGGGAAAATGACATAGCTAAAAGTGTCAGGAAATTTTGCAATTTTATCCAAAATAATTTTTTTTCCCTGGGAATTTTGTACTATGAGGTCTAATCTTCGTTTTTGTCAATGTTTCCTGAAATTTTTTTGAAATTTTGAGGTAAAATGATGCTGGCAATAAAAAAGTGGCGACGCCAAAAAAAAAAAAAATTCTGCAGTCGCCATTTTTGCTGCTCCATAGTTCCCAAGAAAAAAATTCCTCAGGTGAATAGGAATTATGCACAAGCTCAACAGGGGAGAAGACAATTTACTACTTCAGAAGCACAAGTCTGAGGATAGGAGGGTCGATCGAAGAAATTGTTTTTTTTATCAAAAACCCTTTTTAGCAACGTGTGAAACATAGTCGCCATTTTTTGATCATTCACAAGATAGAAGTAGACACGATGCTTAAAAGCCTAAGTTTCCAAAAAGCAAGCAAGGTTGGATGTTTTCTTTAACTGAAAACTAATGAAAGTAATGTAAAATGTGCTGCAAATTGATTAATTTTTAAATATGTATTTTTTTTTGAGAAATGAAAGATTTTGTTCTTAAAACTTATTTTTATCTTCATTGCCTTGGACGCAAATGTGCTAAAAACTTTTCAACTGAATCGTAGTTTCATGAAGATTTATTATTTTTCAATGGTTTTCATTCTACAAATTCAAAAAACTATTTCTTAATAGGGAAGTTGCAACCTATTAAATGTTCATATTTTGGCTATTGGATATTGTTAATTGACCCTCAAAACTAAAAAATTCACCATCGCCGAATTTTAAAACACCGTGGTTGATTTGTAATGAATTTTTAAAAATCCACGCGCAAAAGTGCGCGCTTCTGAAACGTCACGAGCCTACGTCACAGGGCGCGAATGGGCAGCCTTCCGCCGAAGATCCCTTGTTTTCGCTAGGGACATTTTGAGCCCGCTGATATTTATATTTTTTAGAAATTCAATAATCCTTTTGAACACACTATGGAGGCCGGATTCGTTAAAGCACAATCTAAATAATCTTCCTCAAGTAACATCAGTGATTATATTCGAAATATTTCCGAGAGGATGAGAGGTTTAATGTTCCAGAAACGCGAGGAGTTAAATGCGAGGAGAAAGCCTTTTACGTTTCGTCTTCGAAGTTGAATGCGTGACCTTCGCTTCTCCCCTATCGGAAGAGGGGATGACGTCACTTCCTATGCCATTTGACGTCACAAGAGCTTGAACTTAAAAAATTAATTTAAAAAAAACTACTTATTGTATCGCTAAAATTTTTTCACCTATGATGTTCATACATGTTACTCTATTATATAAAAATAAAATTGAAAAATCGAAAACTTCCCTATTTTTGGCATAGCTGCCATATTTGGTCATTCCCAAGATGGAAGTACACAATACTTTTTAAGTGCCTAGGTTTCCCACAATGGAATTGAATGTTTATTGCAATGCAAAATATCGAAACAAACGCAAAATGTGTCCTTTTTTTTTGTGGATAATTCGTAATTATTTTCTGGAAAAAATGCAAAATTTTATCTTAAAAACATTTTTTATTTTAATGGATTTAGATGCTTGATGTTCTAAAAACTCTTATTTTGTCTTAATTGTAGTTTTTTTAAGGATTATTAATTATTTATAACTACATTTATGCTACAAATACAGAAATTTTAGTTATTATCTTACGTTTTTTTCATTTAGTCGCCATATTTGGTCACTTGCAAGATGGAAGTAGATGTAAATTTCCAAAAACAGAATTGAATGTTTATCTCAATGTAAACTATTGAAAGTAATCTAAAATGTTCAATAAGTTATGAATTTTTAAAAATTAATTTTTTTTTTAGAAAAGAGTAATTTTAATGTAATATGCGAAAGGGAGGGGTGTAATGATTATTTGCATTGTCCTATGATTGGCGAATATTGATTTTATTATTATGCATAATATGGTATGCCAATCGATGCAACAAGGTTAATCATATTTATACTGAAAAATAGCTTTGTATTTTGCTCAATATGTTTTGTGTTATTTACTATTAAGTAAATAAAAGGACGTTTTTTACGATTTTCTCCCGTTTTTGCAGTTTTTTTCAATTAATCATGAAGAAGTTTCACTTTCTACTCAATAGATGGCGCCCTGTTTAAGTATACCAATGTCAGGAAAAAAGAATTTTTCCAATTAGTAACTCATTTAGTAAAAATTAATTTTTTGGGCGATACCTACATTGCATATTCAACGAAGCACGTGATTTGCCGAAAATTGCAGCAGATTTCAATCCTTTTGCATCTTAAAAATAATTCAATTATTTTGAAACTTTGAAGTTATTTTAACATGTACTACCCTATACCTACTTATTTTATATTTTATTTTCTTTACATATTGATTTTTTTTTGGGAGGGGGGGATTTTAGTAGTTTAAATTTTGGTAGCCATACTTTTTGGTAGAGACATGGGAATGTACGAAACTTTAAGCAAATTCACTCCTTATTATTTGGTTTTTTTCTTTGCACTATATTTTTCTTGCTGCTACCAATTTGCTTACATCTGTGAAAAATCCCCATTTCACTTTAAATTTAGTATTCATGTTATTTAAAAGCATAATTTAATAATTCTGTGGTGAATCACCTATATACCTCTAGTGGAATCCCCTGTTTTTATTCCTTCGGAAGTTGGCAAGTATGCCTTATTTACTGTATCAGTCGTCATATCAGATAATTCTCAACATTCGAAATTCGTTGAGATAAAAGAAATTTCGCATGAAAACGTGTTTTATTATAATTTCCGGTTTTTACTTCCTTTTACAAAGTAAAGGAAGTAATGGATTCCCGAAAAAATTTTCACCTAAAAATTGGCCTTAATTTCCACTTTGCTCGCCCCCCAATGAATAATGATTTTTTTTCAACCCGACCACACGTGGATATATGCCTAAGAACGTACAAACACTCGAAATATCCATTTTGACGATCCTCAAATTAATTACAACGAGTTTTCCCGTGACGTCTGTATGTACGTACGTATGTATATGGCATAACTCAAAAACGGTATGTCCTAGTAAGTTGAAATTTGGTATGTAGACTCCTGGTGGGGTTAGTTGTGCACCTCCCCTTTTGGTTGCATTCGGATGTTCCAAAGGGAATCTTTTACACCGTTTTGGGGGGAAGTCATTGTAAATTTTAATGCAAACTCAAGTGGTGTTATAATTTGGTAAACACTTGGCAATATATCGCCAAGCTTTTGGTTGCCAAGTTTTTTTGCTAACTTGGTGACAAATTTGGCATTTTTAAAAAAATTTAAATCTGGTTTCTTTTTGGCCTCTATTGGCAATATTTAGAGCGTTATCTATTGAATTAAATTAAAATGTCCAATGGGAAAATAATTCTGAAATTTTTTTTTTTTTATTTTTGCTTCAGTTCACAACAAACTTGGGGTAAAAATATTTAAAGTTTCTTTGCTTACTCCAAGGCACTATTATGATTAAATTGGGGTAAAAGAAAGTCATGTGATGCACACATCAGCTCGTTTTAAGTCTTAATCCAAAACCTGGAACATTTCAAAATCTGGAAATATCATTTCTCAAGCATTCTGAATTTGGAGTTCCTTACCATATATATACAGTAGACCCTCATTTTAAACGGGTTTCTTTTATGTGGTTTCGACTATGCGGGATTTAAGATTTGACACCTTTATTTTACTCGTATGAGTTTCGATTTTACGCGGATGTGGCAATGCTAACAGATAAAATTTCATTCTCTTTCAAAATCCCAACTCCTTATATTGTAGATGACTAGTAATAAACATGCTAACTAGCGAGCTTTGGCAACTGTGGACATTTTTTGGGATTGGTTCCAGAGCGCTTTCCAGAAGTAAAGTTATTAAACTTGCACAATTTAGAATTCACAGGAAGAATTTTTAGAAGTACATAAAATACTCCGCCAGCTCAGTCATTCCAGCTGAGAACTGCAGTAACGTGCTTAATAGCACTCATCAGCCCGGCTTAGGAAGTGACTGAGCTGGAAGTGGAAAACCTCTTAAGGAAGCCAAGAGTGCCAAACAAACGGTAGCTAATATGGAACTAGCTGCGTCGCCCGGCTTTGCACGGTGTACCTCGAAAATAATAGTTACGTCTAGTGACGCATGTTCAACAATCAGGCTTAAACAAAAACAAAAAAAAATCAGTAAAATTTTGTGGCAGAGTGCGGGAAAATAACCAAAAAGTAAGCATTTTAAATCCCCCGATTGCAGGAAAAGCCTCAAAACAAAAACCAAAATTTTATTTGTTTATATTCGAGAAAAAAAAAAGGCAACATCTTTCACATTTAACGATTTTCTTCACGCTACAACTACAAATTTTAATAACAGCATTGTTACGGAAAGTTGAGATGAAGCACTGAATAATAATTTGAATGGAGGAAAGCTTTCGAAAAATAGGGATTTTATTTTGAAATCTAAGGGTTAGAATTAAGTTCTTAATTGATATCTTGGCTATTTATTATCAGAGGATTATGTTAAATATCCAGACATTAAGACGGGAAGATAACATCCACACCTGGCTCGATAGTCAGTTCATTGGCATTCGTGAAAAGTTACTTGGACATACATACATAGATACATACGCTCAGTTTTTAATTATATAAGATTAGCACTGAACAGACAAGTGACCGAAACAATAGTTCGGCTCGACTCGAAGAATGTATTTCTGCCTTAGCTCTGGCTATAGAGTGGTAACTTACTGAACAAATTAAGAACAAAACCAATGAGAATATCAATGACACACAACCAAAAGCATTCACTGAAAATTTTGAGCCATTCACGTATAATGACAAATGATCTGATTTATTAGTAAAGGAAGATCCTGTCATGGAGATTAAAGGAATGATCATGGATGGCGTTAGTGCCCCACATCGAACTACAGAGAAATTTTTTTTATTGTATGCCAAAAGAATAACATAAACAGCTCGTTATAATGAGCACTAAGTTAATTCATGCTTCCTTTATGCACGTTGTGCATTTGTATTGTAATAAGTACATATTAAACTTATATATATTTATCGATCAATAGAATGGATTTTTTTTCACCTAGGGAACCTAACCCGTATGTTAACACTATTATTAAATCTCAATTTACGCGGTTTCATTTTACACGGTATTTCCGTGGAACGTAACTCCCGCGTAAAACGAGGGTCTACTGTGTATTAATTTTTAGGAACAATAACAATCTGAAATGCAATAGATAAATTATGTATTTATTGCTCTTAATTTGTTTGAATGTTAATTTTTGGAGGTGAAATGGACGTATATATAATTTTTTCGTTTTGAAAGCTTTCATGCATTTTTATGAAGTTGTTTCTTTTTTTGCAGCTCTTTCACCGTTTTTAAGACTCAGTCCTCCACCTGGCACTAGGGACTACTTTTTTAATTTAGATGAAACGGAAGGAATGTGTGATCTTTTTGATTTACCAATGATGCTTTGATTAGATTATTTCTATGTACTATATTTAAAGTGTATATAATTAATTATACAAATTGTATATATTTGAACAGAGCTTTTAATTTTGCAATATGATGCTTTCCTGTTTAAAAAATATATATATTTATTGAAGCTATCATTTGATTTACTTTTCAAACATTTCTTGAAAAGCTAAAATTTGAAATAAGCAAATTTAAGTATTGCTGATTTGATTTTTAAAAATTTCTCTTTTTTGCATTTCAAAGTACCTTTGTAGATTCTATAGCTCATTTTTCGTTTTATGTTGAAACTGTGATACCTTAAAAAAAATTCATTTTTGTAGTTTAGATACCACAATTTATGTATATTAAATCATCAAAAATTATTCAATTTAGATTTTTTTTCCATTACTTTTCAAGATTAAGATTTTTGTGTGCATTGCACACATTTGTACTCAAAGAATTGAACATTGAAAAAAAAAAAAAGTAAACAAAAACTATTTATTCCCATCCACTTTCCCCCAAAGCAACAGGTTAATTTAAGTTGAAGAATCTGTTTTTTAAGTAGACATCTTACTCAATATTAAAATGTTTTGATGTAACTTCAGTTTTTAAGTATTATTTGGTTTTATTGAATATTTTTTAAAATGTAATTTTTAAGATGTTGCACCCGGACACTCTAGGCTAGTACTTTCCATTCAGACCTTCCCAAAATTTGAACCTACCAATGTAAGAGCTTTTCAGATGCTTTTGTCAATCATAGCTTTTGATTTTAATTTCATTCTCATTTGAGGCAGTGAGAAACAAAGGGATGTAAGTGGACATTTTCAAGTTTTGACTAAAATGCCTATAAAGATTACTTCCTAGGTAGGCTTTCATTGGTTTTTTTTCCTAACTCATGCTGTACAGCAGCACCTACCAGGGCTAATAGTATTATCTCTTGCCTCAAGACAGGAGAGGTTCACCTACCATTTGCACTGGTTTACCCCAAATTTTTAATTTTGCCACTTACATCCCTTTGCTTCTCACTACCTCATTTGTCTTAAATTTAATCATTTGAGTTGAACTTGATCAATATTATTGTGTATAAATTGCATTTTCATGGATTATCTTTTGAATTTTATTTTAATCTTTGGGTGTTAAACAATGGTGCGTAGAAGCTTTTGATTCAAGTAATTATTATTATTTTTTAATTTTGTACTCATTAACTTTTTGAGTTACAGTTGGGCGATTCTCGAAAAAATGTCCTGTGCGTAACGCTAAGTATTTCATTTTTCCAGCTAACCAAAGCCTTCAAAAAAAAAAAAAAAATGCTGTTCGGGAATAATACATGCTTTAATATACTATCAAAGCATAACAGTTAATCCCATATTTAATTTATAGTTACTTGAATAAGATTAAATTGTTAGCGTTATGCACGGGACATTTTTTCGAGAATCGCCTAGTTGGTTAATATTTGATATTATGTTTCATAAGTTGTATTTCATTAACCATCTCACAAATGGTCCTATCTCACTGAACATTTTGAGTTTATTTTTTAAGGAAATTTTTGGTTTTGGTCATTTATAAAAAATACCCGCACATTATTAGCCCAGCTAAGTTTTTTTCCCCGGGGGAAGGGAGTCATACAAGCCCTTACATTTATATGCATCAAGATACGAAGATTGGCAATATAGTTCAAAAACAAAATTTATGTAGGGTTTAACCATCATGCTGCAACCTTGATACACAATCTATGTGTATGTATATGGACTGCCGGAAGCCAATGCTAAAGGCAGCTTTTCTCAAAATATACATTTTTGAGGTACAACCAGTTGTGAAATGATCAATGATTTATTATAAAGTTTTTTTATTAACATTCTTGTCTTTTTTCTTTTCCTTAGCTTTTTTATGACTTAAAATGTTTTTGATGTCTTGGGCTCAAAATGTTCTATAATTCTGATTTTAAAACTTTGTAGGATATTAATTCTAGTAATGTTATTTTGAATGTATGCATGTGAAACAGAAATTTGTGCAAAGCATTTAAGAATACTAGTCTCTAAGTGCTCCTTTTAAACTTGTGTAAAAATATCTTTTTGCTACAATTGCTTCTAAATGTAGGTTCTATGTAGATATTTATGGTTGATTTTTATA
The DNA here is from genome assembly GCF_026930045.1 of Uloborus diversus. Classification (NCBI taxonomy): domain Eukaryota; kingdom Metazoa; phylum Arthropoda; class Arachnida; order Araneae; family Uloboridae; genus Uloborus; species Uloborus diversus. The sequence continues at coordinate 13,757 of NW_026559194.1, read as the reverse complement.
ATATGTCTGGTCATATTGTCTTCCTGGTGAATATTACAATTTTTTTTTCATGTATTTTAAATTGATATATATTGTTTTTTAAATTGTAGATAAAATTTTATTGAAAGCAAATCAAGTGCTGTAGTGATTGTTTATTTACTTTTTCAAGTATAAAATTTCTTGATATTCTGAATAATGAATAATTTTATAATGTAATATCTTATACCTTTTTCTTGCCATAACTCAAATATTTTATGTATGTTTTAGCCTTTGATTGGGTAATGAATTTAGCACACCCAAAACTTGATTATAAGGCGATTGTTTTTAGTAGAAAGACAAATTTCTGAATTTTGGACTACCCTTCTAGGTTTTGATCCACCACCGTTGACTAGGTTTTAACTTTGTATATGTAGGGAAAAAAAGGGGGGGGGGAGGACCCTTGTTAAATAGGCAAAACATTTTTCATGAATTCTCAAAAATCTAATGATCCGAAAATTAGTTCGACAGATTTAAATAAATACTGACATATCCCCAGATTATACCATGCCATAGTTAACTAAAGACTTTAAACGTAAACTCCGTTGTTCAGAATGTGCTGGAAACGCCTATTTTTAGATAGATCAATGAGCTCATGTCTAAAAAATTCAGTTGTAAAATTTAAAAAAATAATAATAATACAAAAATATTAGAAACGTTGCATATGAGTTTCGCTGTACCTTTTCAGTAAAGAAACTTCCTGTATTACTTTATTTATTCAAATTATATTCACAAACATATTTAAGATCAAAAATTAAATTGCGTAGGTTTAAAATATCTAGTTATATTTCTGGAGATGCCCACCGCCCCCATATTTTTTCAGTATCAGGAAGGGCTTGTTGCGCAAAATTTCCAATCAAGAGTATTTGCATTAATGGGGTTTGACTGTTGATTTTCTTAAGCAATTCAAATAAAAAGTTAATTGGGACATGTACTTAAACATATGTTACAGTATTTATTTCTTTTGTGTGTTTCCCCATAATTAAAATTTCAAGTATTTATTTACATAAATTACATTCACAGATAATGAAATTAAGTAGGCTTATGTATAGTAGAACTTCGTGTTTCCAGATCAAATTTGTAGAGTTAGAAGAAAAAAAACGTACATTTTCTTAAATAACAATAGAAAGAACAGAACTTTAATTATGTTAAATATTTGCTTTTTATTTTGATTCAGTGTACAACTACTGCATAGGTTATACACTAAATTATGATAATCTAACAAACATGTTGTACTGCGAGCGTCAGTCAGAGTTTACACCACTGCAGCTGAACTGTAAGAGATAAAATGTTTGCTAGAAATGATCTAATATAATTTTGTTGCTAAGTATTGTTTTTACTAAAAAAGATATTTTATAATATTTAAGAATGTTTTGAGAGGAGGGGCGGGGTTGACTATTTATCCTCTTTCATAATTGAATAAGCAAATCATTTAAGCAAATAAAAAGATTACTGGGGCATGCATGTACTTAAAAACATATGTTACAGCATTTATGTATATTTTGTGTGTTTACCATATTTAATTACAACTCTGATATATAACAGGCAACAGGATTTTTACGTTAACTTAAAGAATCTGAATTTTAAATAACAGTTAAACTATAAGTATGTTGGTTTTTATCAAAATGGTCATATTGAAATGTTATTCCTTTTTTTGCACATGATGTTCTTGCATTTACCAAATGTAAAATTATAATGTAAAAACAATATTTTATTGATTAATAATTGTTTGAATTTAAACTTTGTCTAATCAAATACTTGAATTCATTTAAACCAGTAGTGTTTATTTTTTTTAGGGCTTCACCTCACAGATGATTTATCTTTAAAAAAACTTAATTAGTTTGCAAAATAACAAACTAAGAATTATTATCATTACTTGATGCTCATTTTATTTATGTGAAGTTAGCATTTATTTTTTAGAAACCAATTTCTAAATGTTTGGTTCTGGGTTTGTCACATTTATATTCCTTCTTAATACTGAATGAGGTTGCTTGGTTGTTTTTGATTTGTGACCTTGTGAACATCATTGGGTAACAAACAGCTCAATAGCCATAGGTTGGGCACCACTGATTTAAACTCACATTACTACTATTGGCTCTCAAGCTATTTTCTGAGCACCTTATGAGAGCAGTTAGTGTTATTGCAAAATAGAGTATTCATGGTTTTTCAAATGTTTTCTAATGTTGCACTGGTTTTCTGATGCATACATTAATTTCAAATATACTGCATACTAATTTAAAACATGTTGAAGTTTCAATTAAGTTAGCCATCAATGATACCAGAAGCCACTAGAATTCATTAGCTGATCACCAGTTCTGTTGTTGGGAAAAAATATTCAAGGGAACTCATCTTTTTACAGGGTACACGTTTCATGGTTAATGGATTTTTGTCACACTAAAAAGGTCAGTTAAGGTATCCGACTGCGTTTGAAGACATTTTTTTGAAAAATAACCTGGACATTTTTTTAAATGTTATTTTTTAACTACATATATTTCAAAAGGATGAAAAAAATGTAAAAACAAGCTTTTAAAATATTATTTAAAAAAAAAATGGACAAATTTGAAGAAAAATAGCGAAAAAAACGTGTCTTACGCTAACAGCTATGGACAAAATTTGGTTCTAATCACACACAAACCCTTGTAGTAATACATTTGTATGACATTAATGTGTGTTTTGCTCTAAAAGTTTTATTATTTTTAAAAAAAGTACTGAAATATAGCTGAACGAAGTTCCTATACTGGTATTTTTTCGTAAACAAACGTCTTTGTTTAAACTTATCCGCATGAAAATATTACTTAAGAATGAAATTCAGCTTAGCTTTTATAGGAAAACATCAAGCATATTACAGAGAACTATCTCAGAAAATTTCACATCAATACTCGAATAACTTTTTGAGATATCATTGATACAGTAGACAGCTTTCTTCAAAAATATCGTTCTTCAGAAAACGCGTTTAAATGCAACTTCCGGTCTGGAGTTCAGTGTACGACTCTGTAATAATACAGCTATAACTCCAGTTGTAATTCACGTAGGGTAAAAACTAAGACAGTTTTGGAAAGCTAATGAATCAGACTACAAAATGAAATCATAAAAACGATTACGAATATTTCATCAAATGTCGATTTTAACGCAGTCGGACTACTACTTTGTGACCTTTAATTTTAAAACAATTTATTTTTTAAAGAGTAATTTCAAACAAATTTAAAGTGAATTTGCATTATTTTAACAAAAACAAACCAAACATTTTGAAGAAAGGCGTTTCCCTGCATTCTCTGCTAGTACAATACTGCTGATCACATATTGCCACTAACGCAATTTATATGTTAAAAATTAGTCGATGTTTGTTAACGTAAGGAATTCACAGGTTTATTTTTTTTCAAATGGTGTTTTTTTTCTTAACTCCAAATCAAACATAAATTGTCGGACCTGCCAACTCTTTCGTTTTTCAATGGGGAGGATTATTTACATAATTTATCAAAATTTTCATTTGTAAGAGGAAAAATTGATCTGCCAAGCCGTAATAGGTAGTAGTGCCATAGCTTGTTCATTTTTTCAAGAATCTACGGCACTACATATATGCATGGTTTACCGTATAGAGGTGGAAAAGGGGCTTAAGCAATTTTAGTGCACTTCAGCATCAGTTCGTCCTTTTTCTGATAATTTCCTGAATTTTACTCTGTGCAAAGCCTATTGAGCTGAAACACAAAGATATTTTTTGCATCCATCGTTATAAACAAAAGCATAGTTTAGATAATAGTGCGTTAGTACTAATGACACTATTATAAATTGAAGGGCTCGGGGCAAGAATAATATGCCACATAATGTGAGTTTTTCAGTAGGCTAATTTCCAAGTTATTAAAAATATTTGTAGAATTTTCAAAGGTATTATACATTCTATATTCTGCAATACTAAAACCAGATATGTTTTTTTCCAAATGACATAATCCATTGACATGTTTATTTCAGTTTTAGTTATGAGAAACAAAAAGGCTTGTCACATCTCTGCCTCAAGCCCTTCAATTGTATTTATTTTTTTTTAAACAATAATTAATACTTTCATGAGGCATATTCAGCCATTCGCATGGTAATTTACAAAGATTTTTTTTTTAAATCATTCAAGTGATATTAATCTATTTCAAACAAGAAATACATGATAAAAACCCATATTTCCTCAAAGTAGCATCATTTAAAATCTTTTTTGAACTTAGACTGTGACTATTTTTTTTCTTTTTATAGGGTTGGTAACTCTGAATTGTTAAACTTGTGCTGTTTTTGGTTAGAAATTCAAGCATTTTTTTAAATATCAAATTCAAAATTTTGACAGTTTTTTTTTGTTATTATAATTTTTTATTTCTTGTGTGTCATATGAGTTCCTTTGTATGTAAAGATGTTTATATTTTATAAGTATGGTTTCAAAGTTTATTGGTGAATGATTTCATATTGTGCTTAAAGCTGAAAAGTTTATAGTGTTTTTATACCGTTTAAAGTGTTTGTTATATTTTTAGAAACATTTGCATTTTCACTTTTGTTAATAAAATTTTTGAAAAAGTTATATTCATTTTATGCTTTTGTATCGAGATTGTACTTAAGAAATTATGGCCATAAAAAAGTTTTGCGTAATTTTTAATGTTTACTTCAATGTTTGTCTCTTTCTCTGACAAGGATAAAGTTACCATTATTCAATTTAAAATACAATGTCCATATGCAAAACAAGGCTCGCCTTAGTGCAACTACTTCTCCCAAAATGAAGTAAATATCTCTTTAATTTTCATCAAAACAACAAAGTTCCCAAAAAAAGAGGGATCTTTCAGTAATTAAAATGGTCGGAAAAATTCCCTACAGTTAAACAGACCTTTTCATACACAAGCATGAAAATTGTACCTAGTCAATCAATGCTGATATCCTTTTCTGTCTTTTTAAAACTTTAGTTACCAAAAAATGCAGTAAAACACACCCAATTTTTATTCTGAACTTATTTTTTTTTACCTGTTGCAAAGAATGTTCATTATCAGGTTTAAAAGACAACAAACTTGTACCTCTTGCAAAACTTTTTTTTCCCCCAAAACTTGTAAATTTTGGGTCTAGTAAGAGGTTAACTAAAGAAATTCCTTCTAAAATTTAAAAACCCCTTCTACATCCAAACTTTTGCCATGAAACTTATTCATGCTAAGTCTTCCTAATTGTAAGTGTCCTAACAATGTCAGCAGTTATGCAAGTTGATACAAAAATTAAGTTTTTACTGTTGCAATATGTTCTAAATTCACAATTTTACTGCTCCAAACCTTTCCCAATTCAGTTTTACTCCTAGCTTGCTCCCTTTTGAAGCTTGCTTCAAAAACGAGTTTCAGACATTTCATCTCTGAGCATAGAAATATAGCCGGAAAAGAATGATCTATCAGGGAATTTTTTAAAGTTATACATGAAAAATAATGGAAATGTACTTTACCTGTGGCTACCCTAGTTTGTGAAAAAAAGCAGTATACTATAGCCTGGAAAATTAAGTGCCTGGATCCAAACTTCATGGAATCCCAATGTACCAAAGAAAGCTCAATGCAATCCTAAAACACTCTTAGGTGCAGGGGTCAAATTTTCTGGGGCTACCCCAGAATTCCGGAGTTTTTTATTAAACAAATTCTGGAATCCCCCTAAAACCAACAGGAAAACCTGTATAGTTCACCTCTTTGTCAGGTACAGAATTAGTCCTAGAACATGAATATTTTGTTTAAAAGTTGATCGCTAAAATACTGCACCGCAAGCAGACAACTTACACACAAGTTTCATTGTGCCTAACATTTTTAATGGACGTTCAAAGTAACCATTATTAAAAGTTTGGGTGAAAGTTATGACAATGCAATGTTATTGGTGATTATTTTTAACCCTGACACACAAAGGAAGAGGGTTATAAGTTTGACGGGTCTGTCTGTGGCACTCTGGCGCCTAAAGGGATGGACCGATTTTGAAAAAAAAATTTTGTTCGAAAGGAGAGTTGATCAAGAGTGTTCTTAGCTTGGTTGCATCTTTGGATGACATTAAATAACAAAAATATTAAATAAAAACCTCTAGAAGGTTTTTTGCAGTGAAAACAGTTAAAAATTTTAAAATTTGATACCAAAATCAAGAGAATATTTTTCAGCGTCTGATAGAATGTGTTCGGAACTTCCATGATTCAAAGAATTTGAATTATAACGTTTTTTTTTCGCAGATTTTATTCATGTGATTGATAAACGAATTCATTGTTGACTGACAAGGACATAAAACGCAATGATTTAAAATTTTTACCTGTTGCAGTTTTCAATTTAATAGCAAATGAAATACTCAACATTGATTTTTTATAATATAGGGCTTTTAAAAGGATTTTCAATCTTCCCTCTTGGTTCTACAGTTGTGACTCTGTCACTTTTCTTTTAATTCTTAATTTTATTGTTGCTTGTCAAATACTCATTCTGAATTTTCTTTTGCAGCAGTAGCTGCCAAAGGGAACAGTAGTGGATTCAGAAAAGGGGAGGGGGGGGGGAATAGTTTGCTTGCCTGACATGATATGTGGCCACAAAGTCCTCCAAATGAATACCTCTGGAGGTGCTAGAGCAGGGATTACTCAGCGTTTGGTCTGGACGAAAAAACAGCTGTCTTAAGGGCCCTATCCAACCGGTTAAACCACAAATAGTGACAGTTATGTTGGAGCGTGAGTTTGACGTGTACTTGCCTTGTGTATATGAAAAAAAAGTAACCTTTATATTAGGGCTCGACCGATGGCATTTTTTGGCCGATGGGCCGATGCCGATTGTTTTCCTGCCGATGGCCGATGCCGTTGGCCGATGGCAAAAAAAAAAAATCAAACAGAAATAAATTGATAAGATTGTCAGGGATTTAAAGGATCATTGATTCATTTCACTTTACTTCCTTTCTACGAATAAAAAATTGTAATCAGAAAAAAAAATCGGATTTCGACCTAAATTTCTATTTTACTGTCGCCAAATTTATACTTCACAAGTTTTTTCGGCACATCTCATTTCACAAGTTTTTTAGGTACATACATATGTACCTAAGAACATATAGATAACCAAATATCCATTTTGAACGCCTCCTCAGTTAATTATTGCAAATTCTCTTGTGATGTCTTCATGCGCGTAAACTTGCATCACTCAAAAACGTTATGAAATAGTAAATTGAAAACTCATACGTACGTAGTATGATCTAAAAGTTCTAGGTCAAGTTGTATAAAACCTTACCCTGAATAGATTGAAAAGCGGATAGCTTTGTGCAGGTAAATTGGATAAAAATGAAAAAAGGTTAAAAGCACAAAAAGGATAAAAAGTTTATAAAAACGCAGACATGTTTCGGAGGCAATAGCCTCCTTCCTCAGTGCGAAATGTACATGCGGTTATCCTCTTCAGGTCATCGACAGGGCTTTTTGCAAACTTTCAACCCGGAATAAAACCTCCAACATACATAGTTTTTCTTCTACAAATTTTGTGGTTTTATCGTTGTATCCACACATTTCTGTTCGTATTTCTAGAATTCTCAGTAAATTTGACTTTTGCGTAATTTACAGACCCAAAAATAAACTTTCTTTTTCCAAACTTAAGGACCCAATCCAACCACTTGATCAGTGGGGCATATATCACATTCCTTGTCAATGTAATATCGGTTACGTGGGACAGACAAGGCGTTCACTTAAATTTCGTTGGAAAGAACATGAAAACCACGTTAAAAAACAGGAAGTGAACAAATCTTCAATTGCAAAACATTGTTGGGACACAAGGCACAATTTTCTCTTTTTGGAAGCCAAGATCATTTGCAGACCTACAACAGTAGGTGAATTAGATTTTCTGGAATCCTTTTACATTCATAAAAACTTAAAGTATCTTTGCAATGAGTCTTTTGCTGTTCCGCATTTTTCTCCATTCTTATTCAATCTTACATGTTAGAATACGTCATATTTTGCCTCAGCACTCGCTGATAGCTGATTGGTCAATGTTTTTCCGGTTACGCAATTTAAACTCTGCCTTGACCTTGATTCATCCACATGTACATTTCGCAATTTAAAAAAAAAAGTGCCACATGTACATTTCGCACTGAGGAAGGAGGCTATTGCCTCCGAAACATGTCTGCGTTTTTATAAACTTTTTATCCTTTTTGTGCTTTTAAACCTTGTTTCATTTTTATCCAACTTACCCTGAATAGTTCACATTACCGAAGCATATATCTATCTACAAAATCGTCACCTTGAACGATTATGCACTTCTGCCAACGTTCGTATAGCTTTTAGAAGCACTCCTGGAAGACATTTTTCGCAAATTCCTGTAAGGCCTCTTGTGCTGTTGTTTTAACTTCATCGTGGGGAAGAAGGCGACTTTCATGTTGAGGATGCACGGTTCGATTGGTCAATACTCTGATATGACAAACAAATAACATAACGTTTCGTCGGACTTAGCTCCGTGTGACTTTTACCTGTTCCCAGCAAAAAAACATTTGCATAGACGTCGCTTTCTTCTATCAGGAGAAGATGAAGCTGCATCATAGAAGGTAGTGAAAAATGGCTTCCAGGAGTGTTTCCAAAAGTTATATGAACACTGGCAGAAGTACATAGTCCCTCAAGGCGACCTTTTGAAGGTGGATGTGCTTCGGTAATGTGAACTATTCTGGGTAAGATTTTATACAGCTTGTCCCCGAAATTTTGCATCGTACTACGTACAATTTGTATAGGGTGTAGTTATGCTTCTCCTTTTTTGACTGCTGTATGATGAAAGAGAAAGAACAATAGCCAAAAAAAGAATTAAGAAAAACAAAGAGACTGTTTAATAACCAATTGATTTGTTTTGTTTTTTTTTAATTGAGCATATAACTAAGATTTCAGTAATGTTGTAATAATGTATGGATTTAGGTACACTAAACATAGTTTAAAAAAAATTAAATAACGTTGTTTAATAACATTGGCGTAAACTAGGATAGGCATAGGGGGCAAGTGCCCCCCTACTTTTTTTGAGCTATGGGCAAAGTATTATTTGCCCCCCCCTAGTTCTTAAGCAAAGGATTTTTTAAAATTGTTTGTCAAATGATCTATATATTATTTTCAAATGATAATAAAGTGTAATTCGCATATTATCAATGCAATTGTCATGAATTATATGCAAAAGATGTATCTTTGTCTTCAACTACCAATTAGTAATTTCAACCTATAATTAATCTGTTTTTAAACTGAACCAAGGCGGCGCAACTGAAGCCCAGAAAAGGCCCGTGTACCTGATCGCCTAATCCCGAAGTGGTGATGAATATCCCCCCCTCACAGGGGCGGACTGGCTATGTGGGCATTTGGGCAAATGCCAGAAGGGCCGGTTCCCCCAAGGGCCGCCGAAAAGGGATCAGAGCCTTAACCATGCAGGAGCGAAATTATCGGGCCACGGCCCCAAAGGGATACCGATAGCTCGGGGGAAGGTTTTTAGAGCACAATACCGTAAAACTTTTCATGGGGGGCCGACGAGAAGCCATGTTAGCCTAGTCGGAAACACAGGGCCGCCGAGAGCGGCTCCTTGTCAGTCTGGTCACCGGGCCTCCTCCCGCAGAAAACTTATGCTACTCCGATTCCAAACCGAATCCTTTCAAGTGCCCTGTTCTTATTTTACAACTAGGCTAATGTGGTCTCTCGTTGATCCTGCGGAAACAAGGGGCCTGGCTTGGAGTCCAAGCAGTATAAATTTTACAAGTTTTATGAAGGGGGGTTCGTCTCGATTCTCGTCGGCCGTGGCCCCCTTACAACACATCTTCATACATATATATGTGTGTGTTTGTATGACGTATAGTAGTTTTATATTTTTAATAAGTGTTTTGATCTCCTCTCACTCTCTTCGCGATGCTGCTATTTCAGTAGAGGTTGTGTACGAAGAAGGGGGGGGGGGGTAGGCTGCATGTATTTTCCACTGGGGCCAGGTGAAGCTTACGGTGCTTTGTTCCTGGTCCTTCCTGAACGGAAAAAGGCCGGCCAAGAATTATCCACAGCCACTTGTTTTATTTTTCAAAGTAAATGCAGTTTACTAGTTTAATAAAACTAGATCCTCCTTTTCGTGTCGAAAGTAAGAAAAATCTCAGTTTCAATATTTAAAGCCTTTCACCTCTGTGTGTGGCCTAGTGGTTCGCTTCAGGACAGTTTCACAGCCGCTTTTCATGAATAGTTATTTGTACAATCTAGTTAAACTTTCTCTTCCGTGCGGGGATTGCCCCTGCTAAGAAAATAATGGTGTTAATCGAAGACGTTCCTCTTAACAAGAAAGGAAACGGTAAAAAAAGAAACAGCTGGAATTGGGTGGGGCGATCCTATCGTCGCGTAACATACATTTGATGTTCACTTAAATAAAAGGCAACAAAAGTAACCTTCTTCCAATTCATCTGAAGTACATGCTATCTTACTTTTTTGATCTATGCTTTTTTTACGATGTTTTTTTGTCAAAATACTCATTTTAGAGTGACCTGCTATATCTTATCTTAAGAATCTCCCTCTTGGAAAAGGAATAGGAGCAGAGCTGTGGGAAGTACACACCAATACAAAACAGCGGAAATGCTCAAATATCCCTTTTCAACAATTAAACGTCATAAAGCTGTCAACATGATGTGTTTCTCTCAGTTTGACGAAACGGACGAAAGCGTTCCCCGCTAGCCTAGGGGAAAATTGTTACACTGTTCCATTGGCCGTAGTCCCTGTTTCATGAATTGGGAGCCCTTTTTATGGATGCCTTCATCAACTGCCGCGAAATTTGGTGGTCTTTTTTGCGTGTTGTGAAGAGGCTGAACCTCAGAATCATTCTCTAAAGAGTACCCATCTTCTGCTTTAGCTCATATACTCTGCTCTAGCTCATACCACTTACTTTTTTTTTTTTGATAGTTTTGCCTTTTCTTTTTCGATTCCCAGGATTTTTTTGCTCGTCATGTATGGTTTAAAATCAATTTTAAGATATGTCAAAAAAAAAAAAAAAAATCAAGAGCAGTATTTAGAAAGAGAACCAAAGGCTGCGAAAAAGAATCCCCACAACCTTCATCTTTTTTAGCACCATGGCTAAAGACGTTAGTAGAGCAGGTAAGTCATTGTTTATACAATTTGAACGATGTAATACAAACGATCTAATAATATGCTTAAAAGACCAATGTCAATCAATGTGTTAAAAATTAGCTATTTTTATTATTAAAGACTATTTTTCAGTTTACTTTCTTTGTAATAAACCCTGAGTTTTACTTCCGGTTTTTAATTGTTGTCAAAAGCAATGAATAAGAGTAATTATAAAGTTATCATACTTCTGCTTTTTAATTAATGCCAAAAATAATGAATAAATGAATTATTAATAAATTTAACGAATTAATTTCAAAGATTAACTTAAGAAACTATATATTTGTGGGTGTTTTTAAAAGCGCTTTTTTCCCGCTGTACTTGTTTAAAATGTTTTTTAATTCGAGCATATAATCAACAATATTGAAAAAAGATGAATAGTAAATTTTAAGCTATTCTTTCTTTAGGTGCAACACATTTATATTAGAACGAAAGTCAATACAATTGTTTTTTTTTTTCTTTCCAAAGAAGGATAGGTAACTAGTAAATGTGTTTTAAATTTCAAAAAGGCGAACCCCAAATAAACTTCAAAATGTAAAATCTGTATTAAAAAAAAAAAAAAAAAAACATTTTCTTTTTCTAAATATAAAGACTTTCTATAAGCTCGATTCGCACTAAAAAGTATAAAATAAAATAAGTGTATGATTTCTTGATTAAAACACTAAAAAATTGCAGTTGATCTTTGATTTTTTTGTTTAGGGAAATTCTGAAGCAGCCAATAAAATTTAAATTTAAATTTTGAGGGAAAAAGAACTAGGCGGTACACTGCTTTTTATGAATAACTTTTATATTATAACGGCTCTATTTATTCTTCTCTGAATTTTTAATTTAAATTTTATTGACTGCTTTAGAATTACCCTAAACAAAAGATATTAAGGTCAACTGCAGTTTTTCAGTGTTGCAATTAAGAAACCATATACTTAATTTTATACTTTTTAGTGCGAACCATGCTTTTAGATAAAGTCTTTAGAATTGAAAACATTTTTTACATTTTATCACATCTCAAACTTGAATATTGTTTCGGCATTTTTGATGCATATTTATAATTAAATGAAATAATCTGGAAAGAAGTGCTTTTTTTTCAATTCATTTTTAAAAGTTTGATAACGAGTTTTGATATCACGTGCATTATTATTTTTTCCAGATGCATACTACAGTAAAATAATGCAAAAAAGAATGTTATTTAACCAGGGGCGCCCGATGAGAGGTCACGGGAGATCGCCGTGACCTCCCAAAAAATAATTGCTCAGTAAATTTTGTCAGAAGATTCGAAAAATTTCGAGACATAATTGCAAAATTTCAATTTTAAATTTGATTTGCAAAGATTTAAATCGTCAATTTGAAACAATCAGATTAAAAACGCTTTACGAGTTCTATTTTGAACAAGCTGCACCCCTTTCTGAGTTTTAAACTAACATGTATTAACTTGCGGGGCTCCTGAGTATTGCAAAACAACAGTTTGTAAGTTTCAAAAGTCACTTTCAAATTCGTGGTCTCTAGTAATATATTTTGCGTTCTAGCTAAGGACTTGAGATGAGTACCCTGCTGTTCTAATTAACTGAGAAAGTTGTAACAAACTTCTCATTTGATGCAAAAAAAAAAATCTGTTTCGAACGACATAGAGCGTTAAGGGGTGTGGGGAAATCTCATCACTTTTATAGGCAATTTACGTGAAATTTTAACTCAAAAAATTATTTATAAAAGAACTAACTCGAAATTTAAGATTAAAAACCTCATGTGCAAACCCTCGGGGCTTGAAGTAATTTTGTACCAAATTTCAAGGTAATGGGGTCTGGACGCAGGTCCGCCACAGACTTCTCTTCACCATTCCTTTGACGTTACTTTTTTTTTTTAAATTACAGTAAACCCTCGTTTTACGCGGGGGTTACGTTCCTCAGAAATTCTGCGTGAATCAAAACCGCGTAAGTTAAGATTAAGACTTAATATTAGTGTTAAAATAGGGGTTAGGTTCCGTAGATTAAAAAAAAAAACTTCATTCTTGGGATGACTAATTTTATAATAAGTTTAACGTGTACTTATATAGAATTTTATGCACAACACGCATAAAGAAAACAAATTAATTTAGCGCTTATGAAAAGGAGCTGGCTTGGGGTGGTTCAAAAAAACTTTTTTTCAGCTAGAGTCCAGGACACCCGACACCAACCATTGTTTTAGACTTCCTAATAATATGATGCTGTAAAAGTACCCCCCTCGACTTACGAAGCTTGGGGGAGGGGGTTGAGCACCGTCTTTCAGTTGAAAAAGGAAGCTAAACTTCTTCCAGTATGTTACTATCCATAAGTCGAAAAATATTGAGGGGTGTCCCGTTATACTCTGCTTCTTTGCAGAGCATTAACGCATCCATGATCATTTCCATGATAGAACCTTCCTTCACTAACAAATCAGAAAAATCATTTCTATTGTTTAGGAATGACTGAAAATTTTTGTTTTTTGTTCTGTGCCATCGATGTCGGTATTCTCGATGTTTTTGTCCTCCTTTGTCCAGTGAGTTCTGAACTGTATGAGTTTAATAACTTCTGGAAAGAGCTCTGGAATTATTCGTATAAAATGTCTCCACTCTCCCGTGGCCCAAACTCGATTATTAGCACGCCAAAATGCAGTTTATTAAGTGTTATCTGAAATCTTT
>NW_026559193.1:0-74890 GCF_026930045.1 Uloborus diversus | reverse complement strand
CATGGGGACGAAAGATAAACAATACATCAATCATAAACAATACAGTCGCCATCTATATGTGAAAACACAAACTATAATATCATAATTTATTTAAATGTTTAGAAGAAAAAAAATCTTCCAAATTTGTTCTCTTCGTACATTTCTGTAGGCGAGTCAAAAAAAAAAAAAAAAAAAAACAATTATTCATTTTAGCAATGTATAAGATGTTTTTCCAACTAAATGTTCATCTTTAATGTCAGTTTAATGTATGTAAAAAAAATGATGATGTTTCAGAAAAGAATTGTGAAAAACAATTGATCTGTGATGATTTTTGTTTTTAACATGCTTCAAAAATATATAATATAAGAAAATAATTTCCCATACGATCGTAGCCTACGAGGCCTCGTAGGTTACGATACGATTCTGATAGTTTAATATTTTGACGTTAGATGGCAGCACTTAATTTCGTCTCGGGATAACAAATCGCGGGTTTGTTTTTTTTACTTCGTAATCTTTTCCACCTGTTGTTTTCGAAGGGGTAAGCAACTGTTGCTTTTTTCGTTAATCTTTCTACAGAATATTCGTTAATGTATTCTAATCATCATTAATAAATTGTACGTATCTTTGAAATGATTGCGAACAAATTTTCTAAACAATTTCTCATTTTATTCCTTGAAAATTTCTGATTGATTATGAACTTCCTGTCGTGACCATTATAGAAGAACGAAACTAAGTATACGTCGACTAAAAAATGGATAATCATTTTTATAGATATTGTTTGGTTAGAATCATAAAATAACGTGCGTATTTATTCTGATTGGAACATTCAGAAAGTTAACATATAAAAGAGGAGAATAGTAAAATATTCCTTGTGCATTTATGTAGATTTATGTTTGAATTGCATTTATCGTAAATTTGGCATGTCATAAAAATTTTCTTTCACAGAATTAGAACAATATAAAAATTAATTAATTTTTAAACTTCACCTTAAAGTGAGCCTTTCTTTGATAATTACTTGAACAAATGCATTATGTGTGCAAAAGTTTACTCTGCATCATAGTTGGCTTTCAGTCTTGATTGATACTTTAGTTTTGATGCTAGAAAATAATTATGGTTACATTTAATCTAGTGCTATCCCTTGCGGATATGTGGAAAGCCTCTGAGAGCTCCGCCTGATTACCAAGTAGCAGAGACTTGTGCAGAGCTTGTAGCTTTAGAGAGCTAACCCCAGTATTGAGTTACCACTATACCAGGGAGCCTGGGTGTTTAGATAACTACCGGAAAAGGGGTGCATAGTCGAGGCGAGGTCAAAAAAGTAGGCGAGTATATGAAATCGGTGCCATCTGAATTTTTTCAAAAAACATCTTTAATGTAGAACGAGAACATAGCTTCTGGTTTAAAATGGAGTTAGGGCGTCAAAATTAGATCTAAATATTAAAAATATGAACCTAATCGTAAGCATAAGATGCATTCAATAACAGTGGGTTTGAGGGTTTCTCCCTCGAGAAATTTTAGAAATTGTAGTCGTATAAAATGCATTTTAGACTACCTTTGGTAATGTTATATGGGAAAAGGTTCAGGGACCCTTCCCCCGCCAATTTTTTGACATCTTTAAAAACGCAGTTGTTATTTCTGATTGTGTAAATAATTTGGGGAGTTAAGGGGCTCTCCCCTAGGATTTGCTCGAAATGTAGCTCTAACAATGTAATTTCAAACGATCTTTGATGAGGTTTTAAGGGGGTGGTTCCTCAAGGATCAGTGTTAGGGTCTGGTTTGTTCATTGTTTTTATGAACGATATTTATAAAAATATTTCTGGGAGCATGAATTGTTTTGCAAATGATGCAAAGTTATGGGGAGTATAGAAAATGAAGAACAAGCAAATCAGCTGCAAGAGGATCTTGATCATATTACGGAGTGGGCTGATAAATGGGGTATGGCTGTTAATGTTGGGAAATGTCAAGTGCTACATTTCGGGCACGGAAATAAGTGTACAAGTTATTATTTGCAAGGTTCAGTCATTAGTCAGGCAGAACAAGTACTGATCTGGGCATCTTAATAAGTCAGGATTTAAAGTTCAGCCAACAGTGCAGCATAGCTAGTAACAAAGCCAATAAGATGCTTGGGTTTATCAATAGATCTATTTGAAACAAATCTAAAAAAGTTCTTCTGCCCTTATATGGAAGTTTGGTAAGACCTCATTTGGAGTATGCTGTTCAGTTTTGGTCTTCCTTATCTTAAGAAAGATATTAATGTATTAGAAAGGGTTCAAAGGTGGGCTACAAGGCTAATAAATGGACTTTCTCATTTAGACTATGATTCCAGGCTCAGAAGGCTAAATATGTACAGTCTTGAGCAAAGAAGAGACCGAGGGGACATGATTCAGTTACGGAGCTGAAGTTTAGCACTGAAAACAGGACAAGGGTTCATTGTTTTAAGCTATTTAAATCTCAGGCTAACATGGATATTTGGAAAAATTATCATTATAGCAGGGTAGTGAAACCTTGGAACAGCTTACCGGAAGAGGTGGTAATGAGCAAAGGAGTAGATAGTTTTAAGAGGGCCATTGATCTTCACTCAGGATTGTAAATTGACTAGGACCAGTCTAGCTGGCCCTAGACACCACCACCGAGATTCTACTCAAGGCCAAACAGCGGGAGAAAGATGGCTCCCCAAGAAGACCTATGCGGCTGGATGCAGCTTGATGCAGATACCGATATTTTATGCGATTTTCTTTCTTAATCCATCGTTTAAATAGTTTCCTTTTGTCAGCGAAATGCTTATTTTGATGCTCGTGACGCGCATTTCCTTTCGGTGAAAACAAAATAATTCCTATTACAATTATTAAATGAGTATGAATACATTCCTGAAAAAATTATTGAATGTATTTCTGTTTGTCTTCAGCATTCAGTATGATTATCTCTACAACACATTATCAACAATAATATTTTTTTCAGCATGGGATAATTTAATAGTCGTGTTTAATGTTCACAAAAAAAGCAAAGATTCCAGTCATGGAACTCATTTATTCCCTTTTGGCACATCAAAATATCACTAAAATAAAACCCATTTCACTATCTCAACAAATAAATGCACAAATAAAATATAAAGAAAAAAATAAATTATTCAAAATATCTATTTTATATTTAAAAAAGACATTTGATAACATAATTAGACTTTAATAAGTTAAGATTCATCGCTTGTGCATCTGTGTCTGACTTTTTTTTATTTAACAGTGCAAATTTTGATAGTTCATTAGTTTAGATCAAAAAGGATCAACACCAGTAAAAATCTGGAGATTTTTCTGACTAATACTTAAGTGGGAATAAAAAATAAAAAATATATTCTGAGAAAACCGTAAGGAAAAACACCTTTTTAGCTATTTTCATTTCATGGCAGTAGCTATTTTTTAATGATAGGTATAAGTTGACTGCTTCTGCTTTTAAAACAAAGCATGATTCAAATTAAATTTTACATTAACACCCCCACCCCTTAGCTACAACCACCATTTTTTCAACTATAATTCTGGGAAGCAGAGGTACCCACTATTTCCTAAAATTATTATTATCAGCTTAGAGTCAACATAATTTCTGAAATGAATTCAATTGTTCAGTTGGAATGAAGAGGGCAAAAATCTTTGATAAGAAAGCAATCTGAACTAATGGAATCAATTCGGCTATCTCCTATAATTTTGGGGTAAGATTTTTAAATAATAAATTTTTAAGATTTATAAATATATTATTATGTTAAGATAAGATGTGATGCTTTATGATATGCTTAAAGATAAGGTTTCCATCATCCTGTAAATTTCTAGTGTAAAACAGTATGTTCAACAATTATTTTTCTAAATTATATTAGTCATGATGTATAAGAAAAACTGCAAATTTTTTTATCTTGTTCTGAAGTAATTTTGAAGTAAAAACAATATTGCTAAAGTCTGAAAATCTGTTACACACACAGAAAGAGGGATATATATAATTTTGCTAGTTTAATTAAAATTATGTAATGCAGTATAATTAAATTTAGAGTAACATATTTCAAAAATGCAAAATTACTTTATGTAAAATAAACTCATTTCAATCAATGACTTTGTTAAAAAAAATCACTAGATTCAAATCAATTGATTTAAAAAATAATCATTTGATTTAAATCATGGTTTTAATCACGATTTAAAAAAAGCTGATTTAATTCAACGAACCCTGCTTATAACATTAAAATTAAATCTGTGAACTAGTTTACTTTAATAATGTTTGGAACTTGCGTTCATTCAACAGTGTGCAACAATCGTGCCAGACAGTTTTTCCCCAGAACAATCAACTTCAGTAATTATTAGTAATTATTATTATTATTGTAAGATGCATTATATATATATATATATATATATATATATATATATATATATATATATATATATATATATATATATATATATATATATATATATATATATTGTTATTTAATGAAGCTGTAAATTTTAATGTTCGAATATGCTTCATTCTGCTAATATTTCATTCCCTTACTTTTTAAATTTTGTAAATAATTTATGTATTTACGAATTTTGAATATTTTTCATGACCAATATTTTTTTTACATAAAAAGCCCTTACATATGTCTATCTCTGTAAAATGTTTCATTTGATTCCACTCACTTTAACTTTTCTCATTTTTATAAGCTCAAAATGGCTGCTTTTATGAAAGTGACTCATTTCCATTTTTAGGTTCTTACAAAAAACCCCTCTATTTAAAGTACAGAATTTGCTGCCCTATATATAGTAGGAACTATTGCTATTGTAACGGATTCGGTGCGACTTCCACTTTCTTGAAATGAAGACACAGTTCTTGATAAAAACACAGGAGATTTATTTACACTATATACAGGAAAGATCTTCAACAACTGCTAAATTATTCATCAGCAATTAAGCAATTATCACACAACACCGTAAACTCACCGTTTACACACGTATTTACTTCCAAATACGAAAACAACACAGCGAAATGCCTCGCTATAAACAGAGCAAAAATGCACTCAGTTCGAAAATCTCAATCGAAACTAACTGTTTATCCATCGCTAACGGCTTAAATACACCGAAAAGAATTTTCTCAAATATTCCACACGCTTCTCGAAATGCGTTGTCCGTTATCCACTTTTATCAATGAACAAAAAGGGAATAGGGGTCGTATATTTTAGCCATATGAAAAAGGGGTTGTATATTCATTACGGGAAACTATTTACAGGTTACGTTCCTACAATAATTACTATTTACAGAATTTGTAACATTGCCCCCTTCTTAAGGACTGCACGTCCCGGGCAGTACAATCCCCAGAAAGGGTGCCAAACTTCTATAACAAGTTTACAAATATACACATTAATTAATAACTAACAGATACAAAAAACACAATAATAACAAGAAATATTACTAAACATTAAAAGCAAAAATTATCTACAACTTTTATGTTATCAACCATGGTTGTTTACGTAATACTCATGAACTATGGCCATAGTATGGGGCTAACCGATCATAATGTACAACCCTAGGTTTTGCATTAGGTGATTTTTGGATCCTCACTACGACGTCATTCAGTCGGTTAAGGACTTTGTAGGGTCCATCCCAATGCGACTGCAATTTGGGTGAAAGACCTTTCCGTCGGATGGGATTCCATAACCAAACCTTGTCGCCTTCGTTGAATTCATGTCGAGTAGACCTTGTGTCGTATCGGGTCTTCATCTTCTCCGCCGCGATGTTGATTCGCTCTCGTGCGAAGTTATGAACGTCTTCCAACCGGGCTTGGAGATCCTGGATGTACTCCTCAGGCGATGAAGGCGCATCCGGAGGACGACCGAAGACGAGATCACAAGGTAGCCGAAGCTCTCGTCCGAAGAGCATCTGAGATGGGGCATATCCGGTAGTCTCGTGGACAGCACTGCGGTAGGCCAGCAGGAACAAAGGCAGCTTCTTGTCCCAATCCTGTTGATTTCTGGAGACCATAAGCGAGAGATTATTGAGGATTGTGCGGTTAAATCTCTCCACCATGCCGTCCGATTGTGGGTGTAGTGGTGTTGTCCTAGTTTTCTCAATTCCGAAAATTTGACATAGGCCCTTAAACACAGCAGAGATGAAATTCCTCCCTTGATCGGAATGAATCTGCAAAGGTGTTCCGTATCTCGAGATCCAATGTTGGACTAGAGTCTCTGCTACGGTGGTAGCCTCTTGATCTGGAATGGGATATGCTTCCGGCCATTTGGTGAAGTAGTCGATGGAAACAAGAATGTATTTGTTCCCATCAGCAGTTCTTGGTAGAGGACCCAGGATGTCGATCCCAATTCGTTCGAAAGGAGCTCCAACGTTGTACAGATGTAGCTTCCCTCTGCTTCTCTTCTTCGGTCCTTTACGAGCAGCACAGGCGTCACAAGAATGGCACCACTTCTCCACGTCATCCTTCGCCTTGCTCCAGAAGAAGCGCTCCCGAACTTTATTGAGGGTTTTCAAGACACCAAAATGTCCTCCAGTCGCACTACTATGTATTTCTTTCAGAACATCTGAAATCCTTGATCGGGGAAGTAGTAACTGCCACCTAGATGCTTTGCCGTCATCAGATTCCCATTTCCGGTGTAGCACGCCGTTCCGTAAATGGAGTGAGTTCCATAAAGCCCAGTATCTTTTTGTTGCAGGACTAAAGATGGAAACGTCCTGCCAGCTAGGTCGCCGACTGTCACTCTCAATGAACTCCAAAATTGGTTTTATGTCGGGGTCTTCAAGTTGATCTTTTCGAACTTGGTCGTCACTCCATGGATCAGGTTCTGAAGATGTTGGAGTCACTGTCACCTGATAGGCGGTAGGGCTAGTCGTTCCATACTGTTTCTCGATTCGGGAACAATAGTGGCAGTTCTCAGGACAGGGTCTCCTTGATAAAGCGTCAGCATTACCGTGAGATAACCCTTTTCGATGCTTGATCTCCATGTCATATTCCTGGAGCCGCTGTATCCATCTGGCTATCTGGCCTTCTGGATTCTTGAAGTTCAAAAGCCAAGTTAACGAGGCATGATCTGTCCGAAGCAGAAATTTTCGGCCGTAGAGGTAATGATGGAAGTGTTCTACAGCTTTCACTATGGCCAGCAACTCCTTTCTGGTGACGCAGTAATTTCGCTCCGACTTGGATAAGCATTTGCTCCAGTAAGCGATGACATGTTCATTTCCGTCAATTTCTTGGGATAAAACAGCTCCGATGCCCTCGTGGCTCGCATCAGTGTCCAGGATGAAGGATTTTTCAGGCTGAGGATAGGCGAGGATAGGCGTTGATGTCAAAGCCTCCTTCAGTCGTAGAAATGCATCTTCGCATTCTTTGGACCATTCAAACTTTTGCTTGTTCTCCGTCAGCTTATGCAAAGGTCGTGCAATGTTGGAAAAACCCTTTACAAACTTCCTGTAGTACGTGCAGAGCCCAAGGAAACTTCGCAGCTGATGGATGTTTTCAGGACGACTCCAACTCTTGACCGCGGATACCTTTTCTGGATCGGTTTGTACACCCTCAGAAGAGATGATGTGACCAAGGTAGTTCACTTCCCGGCGGAACAAATTACATTTGGACGGGCTTAACTTCAGATTGGCTTCCTTAAGCTTCTGCAGCACCTTCCTAAGATTTGCCAGATGTTCTTCGAAACTGCGTCCCACAATGATGATATCGTCTAAGTAGACCAGACAGGATTCGTAGGAAAGTCCTCTTAACACTGTCTCCATAAGACGCTCGAACGTAGCTGGTGCATTGCAGAGGCCGAAGGGCATCACTTTGAACTGCCATAAGCCTTGTCCGGTTGTAAACGCTGTCTTCTCTCGGTCATCAGGGTGTATCTCAACCTGCCAGTAGCCGCTCTTCAAGTCCAGGGTCGAAAACCACTTGTGTCCGGAAAGAGTGTCCAAGGTGTCGTCTATCCGTGGAAGAGGGTAACTGTCTTTCTTGGTGATTTCATTCAACCGTCGGTAATCGACACAAAATCTGGTGGAGCCATCTTTCTTTCGGACCAAGACGATGGGAGAGGCCCAAGGACTGGACGAGGGTTCGATTACATCATTCTCCTTCATTTCTTTCAGGAGGGTCTCAACCTCTTCCTTCTTGGCGAACGGTAGTCGTCTTGGATGCTGTTTAATAGGGGGGTGTTCTCCAGTGTAGATCCTATGCTGCGTTAAATTCGTACGGCCAACATCCTCCGATGTAGATGAAAACAGATGCTTGAAGTCATCCACCAATTGCTCCGCAGCAGTTCTTTGATCTTTCGATAAGGGTGCACTCCCAATTAACTTCGATGTCAAGGACTCAGAAGACACAGTCTCGTGGGAATTGATTCTTCTAATGATGCAGTTTACTGGAGTACAAGTTGCCAACACTTCACCTTTTCGGATATTCCTTGGCCTTTCACTCACGTTGGCGACTCTCACAGGAATTACATCCTTAGAAAGGTCCACAAGCGTAGATGCTACCAGCACTCCTTTTAGGCTATTGCTTAGGTTAGGATATTCAATGAGTCCAAATCGAAAACTATTGCTTTCTTCAAGGGAGCCAGGTATTAATGATTCTGACCTTGAGGGAATCGATAAATCTGTTTGGGCTATTATTTGATGAGCGGATTTTACATCACTTTCTGCAGGGAAAACGGCTATGTCTTCTCTCATCGAGTGCAGCTCATTAGTCTTGAAATCGAGAGTGAAGTCATATTTCTTCAAAAAGTCCAATCCGAGAATGAAGGGGTCCGTGATATTAGCGACGAATGCCGTATGATGGTAGGTGGCATTCCCAAACACTATTTCCAAGTCCACTTTACCGTCAATCTCGATCTTGTCACCTGTCACAGTCTGGAGACTTACGCGTGGCGATGTCCACAGCAGTTTCAATCCAAATTCACGAGCCACATCTGTCCTAATGATTGTCACATTGGCTCCAGTGTCAACAATCAGTCTGCAGGGGTTCCCATTTACATGTGCGTAAATGAAAAGTCCATCACTGCTACTACTAGAAGAGGAAATCTGCAGAGCTTTAGTGGTGGTGATTTCCTTCCCTCGCGTAGCTTGGCGAGCCGGACAACTCCTTCGCAGGTGTCCTTCACTACCGCATTTCCAGCACTTCTGCTCTTGTTTCTTTTGAGCTGTTATGCTGCTCAAATGTCTTGTCAAGTCACCGAGTTGTCTCTCAAGTTCAGCGAGGTGGGACGACCTGGAATCAGACTCATCAGCTTCCTGAGTCCGGATTAGATGGCGATCCACACGGGTTGCTTCTTGGGCGGCCTCGTATCTCATCGCATACACAACAGCAGAATTCAGGTCTTTGACATCCGCCATCCGTAGAGCTTTCTGGATTTCCGGATCTCGAACCCCGTCGATGTAGTAGTTGAGTGCCAGGTTGTCTCGAACATCCGCAGGGCAGTCGTAAAAAGCAAGATGAGACAGTCTCTCGATGTCCGCCGCAAGTTCTTGCAGGGTTTCCCCTGTTTTCTGGAAACGGGACTTCAACTGGAGTCGGCTGAAATCTTTCTGGCACTTCTCACCGAAGCGAAGCTCCAACGCAGATGTGAGGGCGGCAAAATCCAGGCGCTGGCTGTCCGGAAGGGTCTGAAGAATGTCCGCTGCGTCACCTCTCAGGGATGCTGCAAGATGGCAGGCCTTGGTAGCAGAGTTCCATCCGTTCACTTCCGCCACTATCATGAATTGAGTTCTGTAAACCTGCCACGAAGTTTTCCCATCATATGTGGCAAGTTTAATGGACGGTCGAGCAACCGATGTGGGAGCGCCAAACTGTACAGAACTGCTTTCCGCGGTCGCCAATCTCCTTTCCAAGTTTTTAATTTTCTCATCCACATGATTTTCAACTGTTGCGATACGGTTTTCTACTGTTTCAAATTTTTCATCAAAAGCATCAACTCGATGCTCTATCTCATTAAATTTATTTTCCATCACAGTCTTTACCAAAGTAAGGTCGTTTTTAATCTCCTCTTGGTTAGAAGCTAAATCATTTTTCAGTACCATTAAATCACTTTTCAATTGTTCTTGATTAGCCGCAATGTCATTTTTTAATTGTTCTTGATTTGCAGTAAAACTTGCAGTCAAATCACTTTTTAATTGTTCTTGATTAGCCGCCATATCATTTTTTAATTGTTCTTGATTAGCAGCCAAACTTTCAGCCAAGTCGCTTCTCGCAGCATTAATTGCTTCCAGAAGTTGTTTTAATTGGTCATCCATTGCGCGAGTAATCACCATAAAAACAAAGTCTATAAATTCAAACAGTCTTTATGAAAAAAAATGTCCAAAGTCACACTTACTCCAAGAAAGTCCAGAAGAAGCCCCACGTTGGGCGCCAATTGTAACGGATTCGGTGCGACTTCCACTTTCTTGAAATGAAGACACAGTTCTTGATAAAAACACAGGAGATTTATTTACACTATATACAGGAAAGATCTTCAACAACTGCTAAATTATTCATCAGCAATTAAGCAATTATCACACAACACCGTAAACTCACCGTTTACACACGTATTTACTTCCAAATACGAAAACAACACAGCGAAATGCCTCGCTATAAACAGAGCAAAAATGCACTCAGTTCGAAAATCTCAATCGAAACTAACTGTTTATCCATCGCTAACGGCTTAAATACACCGAAAAGAATTTTCTCAAATATTCCACACGCTTCTCGAAATGCGTTGTCCGTTATCAACTTTTATCAATGAACAAAAAGGGAATAGGGGTCGTATATTTTAGCCATATGAAAAAGGGGTTGTATATTCATTACGGGAAACTATTTACAGGTTACGTTCCTACAATAATTACTATTTACAGAATTTGTAACACTATATTTAGTAGGAACTATTGCAACATCGGTAGTGGGTACTTCCAAAAACTAAAACATTAGATAATTTAGAATTTATAAAATTTATTATTATTTATTTAAACTTTTATAATGATTGTAAAAGTGTTTATTTTTTGACACGGGGTTTTTGACTTAACATGGTTAATATTAAAACTGACATGGTTAAAATTAAAACTGTCAAAAGCTTGCCCACCAGGGTTTTTTCCATATTAACAAATTAATGCAGAAAATTTAAACATTTTAATAATAATATAAATGATTACATATTGTTAAATTATTGTTTTGAATTAAGAATTTAAATTCACTTTCAACAGATATTTGTTGTGACGAGGAAAATAATTTAAAAAAATGAATGCATAAAATACGGAATTTAACAAAAATTTAATTTTCATGAAACGTATTTTAAATATTTCTGTCTCATTGAATGTGAAAAATATTTTATAATTAGGATACAACCACACAAAGGAACAAAAACACTCATGAATAAAATAGGTATAAGGTATACTGAACCTGATACTATATTACCAGTGAACTGTAATAGCAGGGCTGCGGAGTCGGAAGGAAAATGGCCGACTCCGACCCCGACTCCGACTCCTAAATTTTGAAACGCCCGACTCCGACTCCAACTCCGACTACGGATTTTTTAAAATTTTTTTAATTGTATTTTTTAAACTCCCTCTCTCCATTCAAGGGAAGGGGGAAAACCTCTTAACAGAGATTGAAATATTAATTCTTTTTTATGAAAATTTAGCATTTTGTTTTTTATTGTAAACCCAAGACGTCATACAACGTTAGAAATTCAATTTAAAAATCAAACTTTCCAATAGTTACGAGTTAAAAAGTGAGATGACTTAAAAATCCCTTTTAAAAATTTTGAAAATGATTATCTGTAATTTGCCCCCCTTTAATGTTTAACAAATATATATTGATCAAATCGTGTGCTTTCAATTTTTGAAAGCTGTAACTTGAGAGAAAAAAAACTTTTTTTCTAAATCCAAGTTCTTGAGAGGGAGTGGTTTGCCCCTGGTGACATCCATCTAGTAGATGACACCCAAAGTTAATTTCAGAGTTTATAAAAAAATATAAATACTTTAATTCTGAAAATTTTCACGAATATATTTTAAATTATATTTCATCAATAAAATTTCAACGAAAATAGGGCACATATGCGTCAGGAGCTAATTTTACACAAAACGCGGCGGTATACAAATTTGTACGAATAGCTTTTACTATACCTATATTTCTTCTTCGCTAAATTTTTAATTTAAATTTTATTGGCTGCTTTAGAATTAACCTAAATATGAAGATTTTAAGATTAACTGCAATTCTTGAGAGTTGTAATCAAGAAATTTTTTACACTTATTTTGTTCCATACTTTTTAGTGAGAACCAAGTTTACAGAAATAGTCTTAATAAAGAAAAAAACATTAGATTATTTCATCGAATCTTTTGGATTCGTGCTTTCGAGCCAGAACTTCTTTGAATTTGCCGATCACACTTAAACGTTTCAACCTTAGCTACAGGCGTCGACTTACTAATTTGTTCCTTTTTTTTTACTATTTTAAACTGAGATAAAACAAAACACTATATTTCTATTTTTATTTGAAAGTGATTACTTGAAAATGTTATTCAACAAAACCGTTTGCTGACAGTTGCTATTAGTTAAGTTAAAAAGCAAGCAAACTAGGGGACGGCTACAGAAAGTTCGGTAAGCGTTCAAGCTAGCTGATTGCCATAATGGCAGTTATTTTCTCATTAGTATCTTTTTATACATGTAATCGAACCAATTGGTAATCAATTTTTAAAAAATGCAAGGAGAGTCAGTAAAAAGGAAAGAAAAAAAGAAGCCCGGAGTCGGAGTCGGCATGTTTTCCAACGACTCCGACTCCGACTCCTTTATTCCAAAATCAGTTCGACTCCGACTCTTCGACTCCAACTCCGACTCCACAGCCCTGTGTAATAGGGGAGGGGGGAGCGGAATAATGATTTACTTCCTGGTTATTCACGTTACTGTATACGGTTTATGATTATTCAGCATTTTAAAAACTGCTAAAAAAATCATTTTGCTAAAAGTAATTATTGACATTTGTTATTCAATGTACCAGTCTTATTTTTGAGAAACAACAACAGAATTAATTTGTGCACATTAGTTTTTAATGGGGAAAAATGTTAAGAACTCACCCGAGATGACTTAGTTGGTGCAAAATCCTTGCGTGTAATAGATTTAATCCATCTTTTGCACATCTCTACATCGGCCGAGAATTAAAAAAGTTTACATTTTATAGGTGCTGTCGTAATTGCACTGAAATCCAGGCACACAGTATCTGAACGGCATGATTGATACACTTATACACAATAACAAAAGAAATAACTATAATAAGCGAAACTTAACCACTAAACAAATAAAATATGCGAATCAACAAAAACAATTCACAAAATAAAGTCATAATCCCAAGAGTAAATGGCGGGGACAAAGCATAGCGACCGTTACTTTCAGCAAATTCAACGATGTGAGAGATTGAAAACACTCCCCCAGAAGGTTTGGGGAAAGCACTAACAGGTCTTCTTCGCTTGACTCATACACTTCCCTTCGGAGAGGTTGTTTGGCCTTGAGGAGTATCTCGGTGGTGGTGCCTGTTGCTGGTCGTCACTTTTGTATGTGGGGAGAAGAGATTCAGGGGTTCTTCCTCGGAAGGTTTTCGAAATTGATCGAAAAATTTAAAAGTCTTTTAATACTATTTTCACCGATACGAGCGAGCGAAGGGGGGTGCTCTCCCGGAAAATTTCCAATTAGCTTTTAAAACGTAGTTTTATGAGGATCTTTGGTAATGTTAGTGCGCGGGTTCGCGGATCCTCCCTCGATATTTTCCAAAATCTGAATTCCAGAAATGTAATTGTAGATAATTTTCAATGATGTTATCACGAAGTTCAGGTGAGTTCTATAGAAAGGTTTCGAAACTGAAACTCCAAAAAAGAAATTTTAGACCTTTTTTTTTGATGATATTAAGTTGAAGGGTGGTTCGAGGATCTCGGGAAAATAATTTAAAAATGAGGTCCTAAACACGAAATTTTAGGCAATCATTAAAGATGAATAGGGTGCGTTTCTCGCTGATTTAGGTTGGGCATTTCTCTGGGATTTGAGTGGGAGTACTATCCTTGAAGCTTTTGAGAATTGACGTTACCTAAATATGTAATTGTAAGCCATTTCTATGGGAACTCTCCAAAAGAATTCTTTCAAAATCAAAGTTCAAAATTCAATTCAAAAAAGCTCTTTTAGTCTACTTTTGGTAATGTAAAATGAAGGGATATATATGTTTCAAGGAACTTCCCTCCGTTCCTTTTCTTGGCTATGTCCCTATCTTCTTTTTTGTTTTTTGTTTATTGATAAAAAATATTGTGGAGACCCCCTCCCCGAGTTTTTCTTTTCCAAAACCATTTGAGTGCCAAGGGTGCAGCAGGAAGAGGGGCCATAATTTGCAAGATTATTTCAAAAAAATGTTATGAATTTCAAGTTGATTACTTTAATGATTTTTTCCTTAGAAGATTAGCAACAATAGAGTTAGAATGAAAACAGACAATCCGTAATGCCTCCCACCCTGCCAAAAAAAGAAGAATTTTGAAAATATGGATCTGCTCAATACTTCTACACTGCAGTGACATATCTGGGAGGGATTAGGGGCGGTTTTCTACCCCGGATAAGCTCTCTTTTTAAAAAAGGGGGTGGCATCTTACCTCTCAATGGAAAAAGAGATATTTTGAAACATTATTCAAATAAGATTAGGGATGTGGATCAGGTAAATACCCAGTGGGTAGGTAAATATTTTTTGGGTATTTATCCAAGGCCTGGGTAAATACCCCTAAAACTGGGTATTTTACAAAAAATGCAAAAAGTGAATGGGAATTTGTTTTTTAAATCTAAATATGAAATAATTGGTAAAACTGATACATACATATGTATTACACCATTTATAATATTTTTTATTGAAAGACTTGATGAAATTATGAAAGAAACATATCGTGAAAGAATCTTTCTTTTCAATGTCATAATTGGAGAAGTATAAGCAATTCAATGATGAACTTCAAGATTTTAAAATCACAATCTAGGTTAGTTATATCCATAATGAAAAATAAAAAAAGGAAACATATCTGTTTGGAAGAAAAAATTGAGAAGTTATTAAGACTATGATGTTATTTATTTATTTAATTGCTCTTTAAGTGATAACAAGACAAATATAGAAACAGTTTTCACATTAATAAGCAAAAAAAAAAAAAATTAAAATATTATTTTCTGTTGCCTTGCTCATTTGCATTTGCTCCCCGGTACTTTGTGATGAAAATTTATTCAAACTATTTTTAATGCACACAATTAGTGATATAGGGTGGGAAAGTTATATTTTTTTGGGTATTCGAAGGCTGGGTAAGACCCCTAGTAATTGCGCATTCTGCAAGAGAAATTTAGGTGGTATCAAAAGGTGATAATTTTCTTTTTTAAACATAAACAGTAAAATGAAAGATTAAAACTATAAAAAATTATATATTCTAATTTTTTTAATTAAACGCTTACTGAAATATTATCAAAAAAAAAAAAACTGTCAGAACTTAGAATGAACTATTTTAGGCTCAAATTTTCTTCATTTTAAAATACTATTTTGGAATTTTATTTTAAGACTTATTCCATCAGTAACACAGGATTTTTGAGACAGTATCAAAACTCCTTCCTACTGCAAGTGCAGCTATCTTTCATTTTTCTCTTTCCCATTATCAGATCTTTATCAGTTTCTTTCCTTTAGAATTAATAAAAAAATTTTTTAAACATCTTCAAACACATTTTACACAAAAAGGATTGATTAAGTATTTTTATGCTAACATTTATGTTGTACTGCATTTATTTTTATTATTAAATTGTTTTGTTCCTTAAATTAAAACATTGTAAAACAGCTGGAATGTCTCTACTTTTTTCTCCCACTCAATACATATGCTTGAAATACAATAAAAAGTAAAAGTCAAAATATCAAAACGAAATAAACAAAGACATTATCACGGGATAGATCAGCCACTTAGTTCGCAAGGGCAAAAAAGCAAATTCCTTTTTAAATTACAGAACCATTTCTCTTACCAGTACTATTAGCAAATTGATAGAAAGAATGGTAAACAACAGATTGAACTGGTTTCTTGAGAGTTTTGACATGATATCTTCTGAGCAGGCTGACTTCAGAAAAAACCGCTCGACAAATAACCAAGTGACTCACTTCGGCCAAGTAATAAAAGATTCAGCAGACAAGAGAAATATCCTCACTGCTGTCTACGTGGATTTTAAATCTGAGTATGACACTATCTGGAGAGAAAATCTACTATCTAAGCTGCTGAAGATCAGTATCCGATCTCAGATGCTTCACTGGTTTCGTTCATTTCTCAAACAAAGATATTGCAAGGTCCAGTAAGGTAATTCTTTGTCTAGGAGCTATAATCTCCAAGCTGGTCTACCCCAGGGAGCTGTTTCCAGCTGCTCCCTTTTTATTCAGTAAGTTACCGCCCTATAGCCAGGGCTAAGGCAGAAATACGTAAAATACACCGCCAGCTCAGTCATTTCCAACCGAGGACTGCAGTTTCGTGCTTATTAGCACTCATCAGCTCGGCATAAGAAAGTGACTGAGCTGGAGATGGAAAACCTCTTAAGGAAGCCAAGAGTGCCAAACAAACTAGTAGCTAATACAAAATTAGCACTGACGAGACGAACGACCGAAACAATGGTTCGGTTCAACTCGAGTTTTGAAAGCAAGGCAGGTATATTCAGTAAGTTACCGCCCTATAGCCAGGGCTAAGGCAGAAATACGTAAAATACACCGCCAGCTCAGTCATTTCCAACCGAGGACTGCAGTTTCGTGCTTATTAGCACTCATCAGCCCGGCATTGGAAATGACTGAGCTGGCGGTGTATTTTACGTGCTCCCTTTTTAGCCTACTTTCCCAGTAAAAGTCAGAAAAAGAAGAAAAAAGCATAAAAGAAGGCTTAGTGAATCTTAAAAATATCGCGAAAAACAAAAAAAAGTCAAAAATAAATAAAATAATTAAATAAATATCGAAAAATTAAAAATTGGAAAGTAGGGTATTGAGATGGGGGAAAATGTCTGTCGGTCTGTCTGTCTGTCCCCCCCCCCCCTAATAACTTTCGAATGAATATTCCGATTTGAACAAACTTTTTTTTGTTCGAAAGATCTCGGCGAGGACATCTCATTCCCATATTTCACTTTTTGATTTGAACTATTTTTTGTTCAATTTTGAACAGTTCAAAAAAATTTAACATTAGCGCCTACAGGGAAATTCAAGGCAATTCCGAACTGTGAGGCGAATTTGCTTCAAACAAACTTTGTAAAACAAAGCTTTTGATGAAAAACTTGTATATAAAATATCTTTTTGACTTGAACAATTTTCAGTTCAATTTTGAACAGTTCAAATCCCTTAACATTAGCGCCTACGGGGAAACTGAAAGTCAATGTAGATTCCGTACTTGAAGGCGAATTTACTTCAAACAAATTTTGTTGGAAATAGCTCTTGACGCCAGACTCCGACTCCGAGAATTTAGGGGCACCTGACTCCGACTCCTTTGCCCGACAATTAATCGGACTCCGACTCCCCGACATCGACTCGAACTTCGTAGCTTTGGCAAAAATTTATACACGAAGGACAAATGACTGACTCCGATTCTTAGATATTCGACTCCGACTTCTTTCCCCCAAAACACACCCTGCATTGCCTGGGTCAGTAATAATATTGAGAAACCGTTTATACTTTCAATTATTTATTTTTGCTGTGCCCCTCGATTTCACCCGTGTTAATAAGACAACAATGTATTAAAAAACTATTTTAAGTAAATCACACTATGCTATATTATACATAGTTAAAAAGTTACCCACCCTTATCCACATCGATGTTTTACATTAAATAAGAAAATCAAAAAAGAAAATTTCAACAAAATGTAATTGTCTTAATAAAAGTAAATCCTTGATTTATAACTTATTTAATTTGAAAATGAGCCGGGCAATAAATGCTGAAAATCTTCCTGCCCACAACTGGGTTCGAACCCGACACCCTAGGTTACTGGCCTAGCACTTTACCAACTGAGCTGTTCGGGCAACAAAAGTTTGAGCTATTGATGCAATAAAAAATGCATCATGATTATTATTGATTTAATTTCAATTTATTACTGCTCCAATCATATTGGTCATAGCGAGATGTTATACAGCCTATAGTCTTCCTCAAAAAATGGACTATTCAACACAAAAAGAATTTTTCAGTTCAAACCAGTAGTTCTTGAGATTAGCACTTTCAAACAAACATACTCTTCAGCTTTATATTATTAGTATAGATTTGAACAAAATATGGATGACAAAGCTTAGTAGTGGGCCAGAATATATTCCAGGTGAAGAAATTTTCTTTTATTAAACTAAAATTTATTCTGCCCCTTGTATTTATATTTTGTTTTTTGCAAAGCCTGGTGATGGGAAGCAGTCTGCTTCTTTTGTCAACGTACTCAAATGGTTAAGCAGGCCCGGATCTATAAGTTTTGCCCCCCTCCCCTGCAAAATATCAACAGGGTTCCTCACTTCCTACTGGATTTCTATGTCACTAAGGGCTGTGGGCACTTTTAGTGGTGTGGGCCCCCTGTACTTCAGAGTCTGTGGGTATGTAGATCTGGGCCCGCGGTTAAAGTGTGGGATGTTCTGCATCCCTAAAAATATTTTGTGTTAATGGTTGAGCACTGAAACACTTCTGAAATGTTCAGCTACATTGTACCAGGAAAAAAAGAAGTGTTTGACCTAGATTTATATCTTTATCAGGCCCTGGCTGAGAGAGGGCAAGGGGAAATCACTGGACCAAAGAAGGTCCATAGACTCGGTCAGGCCCGGATCTACATACCCGCAGCATTAAAGGGCCCACAATCCAAAAAAGCAAGAAAATTTTTTTTTTTAAATTAATAGAACCTATACTCAAATATTAAATGTTGAAAATATTTTTGTCTTGTTTTAAGAAAAAATCATGGAAAATCAACTCACATATTACGTATGAACAACAGCAAATCTTACTTAACTTACTAGTAATCTTTACTAATAATAAAGTTGAAAGTCTCTCTGTCTGGAGGATGTCTGGATCTCTGTGACGCGCATAGCGCCTAGACCGTTTGGCCGATTTTCATGAAACTTGGCACAAAGTTAGTTTGTAGCATGGGGGTGTGCACCTCGAAGCGATTTTTCAAAAATTCGATGTGGTTCTTTTTCTATTCCAATTTTAAGAACAAAACTATCATAAGATGGACAACTAAATTACGAAATTATCATAACGTGGAAAAGGGAACTTGGGCGCAAGCCAATTGGCGAGATACGAAATTATCATAACGTGGAATCGTAACATGGGTACAAGCCAATTGGCGAGAAAATTCACCATACATTATTTGTAAATATACAGGCGAACCAAAAGGCCTTTTAATTTTTCAATTATGGGCAAAGCCATGTGGGTACCACTAGTAATAAATAAATAAGAAGATTTAAAGATTAAAATTAAGGGAGAAATTATAAAGCAGTTAAAAATAAGCAACACTCACTCGTTAGAGAAATCATTATTCGGTTGAGGGGGGGGGGAGTAATCCAGTTGGTGGTTAAGGGTCCTGCTGCTTATTTGCACAGGGAGAGAGTGGGACAAAATTTATAGATCCGGGCCTGGACTTGGTAACTACTATTGGTAACCAGGCTGAATATTCAATAGTTAATAAACTCACCATACATGTGGTATTATTCATTCTCCCTCATTCATTAACACCCCATAATCCACTCTTTTGTTCAGTTAAATAATTGTTCTGATTACTGAGTTCATTGTTAAGCTAGTATTTTATTTTTCCTTTGTATGTTTAAGTGTATAATTTTTATGCTTCTGAAATAATTGGTTTAGTTCTAGGTATGAGCAATGTGAATAGTTCTTCTACTCCTGACTATGATTACCTGATTAAATTTCTGGCTCTTGGGGACTCGGGTGTTGGTAAAACAAGTGTGCTGTGCCAATACACAAATGGCGTTTTCAATAAAAAATTTATATCGACTGTTGGAATTGATTTTAGTGAAAAACGTGTTGTAAGTATAATTTCCTTTTTTCTTAAATGCTTGTGTTACTAGTATAATTGTCGTTAGTACAGTAGAATACCTTTATAATGCCAACCTGTATAATGCAATTCTCTATAAACGGCATAACTTTTCAGAAGTAAACAATAAGTTTTGAAGTTTAAGAACTCCCTCTCTTTTGCCTTGCAAACATAAAAATTGTTAAGAAAATTTAATTTTGAAACAGTTTTTCATCTTTTCATCTTAATTCAAAGCTTTTAAGTAAAAATTAGCATTCACAATAAAATGAAAATACCAGATGATTCTTGAAAATGCAGCTGTTATGCAAACCATGAAGCTAGCAGAAAAGCAAGATAGTTCACTTTCTTGTAATGAAAAAACATATTTATTTGTGAATAACTAATTGTATAATTAGTGCTTTAATACTCACTATAGATAAAACTCATTCTGAAGTGCTAATATATAGATTTATTTTGAATATCAGTTTAAAAAGTTTGTGAAATGACCTATATAACGTTAAAACCTGTATAACGCAAAAGCTTTGGTCCCAAGGTGTGCGTTATAATGGTCTTCTACTGTATATGATTTACTGAAGTTGATATCTTTTAGAATGTTTTACAATTATCAGATCTCACAAGACAAATTTATGTAAACCTTTAAAAATAGAAATTGCTAGTAGTTCATTGTTGTAGCTAAGATGACCTATTTATAGGGATTATAAATTAAAATAAAGAATCGAAACATTTTAATACTCTGTTCTCAGTGGATAACTTATGTAGGTAATTTCTTTTTATGCAGAAAGTTTGTTTAAGTAGGATATTATATGTAAGATATTATAAAACTATTTGTTGAATAATAAAATTTCATTTTTCAAAATTATAAATTGTGTGCTCCAAAACCAGCAGTTTGACCAGAATGTAACCATAGCCAAACCAGAATGTAACCATAAACAGAAATTTTGGTATGCTCCTCTGCGTTGATACTTTGTTCATAAAAAATTCATTCAAATTTTAATTTTTTTTCAGTACATGATAAATTTAATGTTTGTTGAATGATGAGATCATAAGGACTAAAATTCAAGACAGGATGGTGGGATTTCTGGCAAAATTTCCGAAATCCATGTCCTGAAACTAGTCCCAAAACATCCTGTCCATGGAAGTTCAAAAAACTTTTTTAAAAGCCTGATTTTATTTTCTCTAATCCATTTTTAGCATCTATGCAGTGAAATGTGCAATCTTTTTGCATCCTTCACGTGAATTGCAATTTTTCTTCCAAAGTTTTCAACATTATTCTATAAGGCATGGACAAATATTTTTTATGTATGTACAAAGTTCCTCATATTATTTAAAAAGCAAAGTTGTTTGGACATGAGATGTATGTAGATATTGTTACTAATGTTTGATTCTTGTGTAATGTACAGTAAAACTTTGGTAACTCGACTACCCCAGTAACTCAACATTTATTTTTCTAATGGTTGGCCCAATACTAATTTCAATTGAGGAAAACTTCTCAGTCAATCCTTTTCTCGAAAGCTCTTTCAGAGAATTCCATCCTTTATGTAAAGGAATCCACCACACTCTGTACGGTTTGTGCAATTCTAAATGCGTAGCATAAATAGACCCATTGAAGTCCTCTAGAGAAAGAAGGCACCATGACATGTTTTGCACATGCTGCTGACATGCTGTAAGCAGGACTTTTTATCTTTACCAGACCTGACTGACAAGAAACTTTTTCACCTCTTTTCAAAAAGTATGGGTTCATTTATTTCTCACAAAGTATTCAAATAATATTAGTAATTTTATTATGCATATACTTTTCAAAAAAAAGAAAACAAAAAGACAATTTATTCGCTGCAATTAATTTTTATAATGTGAATGTTAACATTAGTAAGTAGGTGATGTAGAAACTTTTTGGAATTAAAATATAGGGACCTCAGTAAGTTGGCATCCGCTTAAGTAAACATGTTTTCATGTTCCCTTGGAGTGTCGCGTTATGAAGATTGCATTGTATCTTTAAACCAAAATAAATTAATTTCATAACAACAGATTTTTTCCTCTAATCCATTTTCAGCATGAATGCAGTGAAATGTGCAATCTTTTTGCATCCTTCACAGGAATTTACAATTTTCTCTTCCAAAGTTTTCATCATCATCCTCTGAAGCAAGGATAAATATTTTTTTAATATTATTTTCAATTAATTTTTTTGAGTTACTTTTTACATGTGTGGAAATACATCTTTTAAAAACATTACAGATACTAGTGTTCTGTTAAAGATATTCTACTATGTATATGTGTAATATATACAGTGGCTCCCAAAAGTGTTCGTACACTTTGAAATTTTTTAGAAAAATCAATATAACTCGAAACTGAATTCGAATATGAACTTCAATATTTTTTCACATCATTCCTATGTCATTCTAAATACAACCCATTGGTTTTTTTCAAAATATTGTCGGATCTTCTTTTTGAAATTAGTCAGAAAACGAAGAGACAGAGAAATAACACGCCACAAAAGTCATCGTACACTCAAATATTTTCGAATAAATTCATGATTAAAATTATCATATGCCATTTTATTAATATTTTTGCACTGTGTTGACACTTAAGAGTCATTTGGCTTTAATTTTTTGTTTATTTATTCCTTAATATTGTGCTTATTACTGTAAAATGGCTGGTATTCGTAAAAACCCACGAACACCATTCAAAATTTGAATTTTTTTCCCATAGTAGTGGTAAACTGGTTTGAAAGGTCTCTAAATTAGTTAATTTATTTGTTTGTATAGTAAAGTGCTTGATAAAATGCTTTAAGGAAAGGACTCGGACCGAAAACAAGGTAAGAAAAGGTCAACCGGAAAAAGATGACAAAACGTGATCGGAGATTTAAAGTTAAAAAATTTATGAAAAATACCCATTTGAGTGCTGTAAAAGTTTCTGCAGAGTTAAATGAAACATTTTACATTTAATTTTTACCTAAAATTGTTCGCCAAGTTCTCTGATTAGCTGGATTAAATGGGACCTCTTCCCGCAGAAATTTTCTTAGTCGTGCGAAAAACAGAAAGCTTACGCTTTTCGCCGCAAAATGAATGATAAATAAGCTAAAAACGTTTTAGAATCACGTCTAACTTACAGATAAAAATAAATTTAACATTTTTGGTTAAATTGTTGTATAACTGTATGTAGAAGAAAAAATTAGGAACTTAATCTTAAGAACTTATTTGGATCAGGTAATCAGGACGGTGGAGGTTTTCTAGTGTGAGGGTACATATCAGCATCACGACTCGGTAGTTTGTAATTTTTTGATGAAATAATGAATCATGCTGTTCCTTTAAATATTTTAAAAACCAATTTTGAACTCTTAGCCGAAAATTTGGTTATTGGAAACAACTTTGTTTTTCATCAAGATAACGATAAGAAGCACACGGTTTTCAATGTTTGCGTCTAGTGCCTCAAAGATTGTCCTAAAGTTTAGAAAATACCCCCCTCAATCTCCAGATTTTAACTTAATGTAACGTATTTAGAGATATCTGGAGGCTAGATTTCGAAAATAGGGCTTTAAAACGAAAATAGAGCTAGAAACAGTAAGACTCGAAGTGTGGTTGAACACTTACTCAGAAATTACACAAAAAAAAAGAAGGAAAAAGAATGAAATCTATTCCCAGACGTTTAAAAGGTGTTATGAATACTGTATGATATTCTACTAATTAATAACTTAATAAAAAGTTAGATTATTCAATAAGATATAAACATTTTATAAAGTGTACGAAGACTTTTGTGAGATGAAATTTCAGGCGCTTTTTGGTTTTTGATTTTTAAAAAATTAAGTTTTAATATTTTTAAAAAACTTTTCATGTAGTTTTGTTAAAAATTGATCATAGATCTTATAATTAAATACCCATTCCGAAATATTAATTCTAACCAATGGATTGGGGCCTATTTCGTTGAAAGTCGTAGGTGTACGAAGACTTTTGGGAGCCACTGTACTTAGTTAGAAATAGAATTTGATACTGACTGAAGGAAATCATTTCAAAATTTTATGGCTATATGTATAGAAGTAGTATTTGTATTAAAAGTGATTGTGAGATTAAAATTTATATAACTTGAAGTTTTATCAATCATGCTTGATTTTTGTTTGTCAAAATAGTTTCACAATATTGTAAGTAAATTATATAATTTTTACTCTGCATGAGCATTGAGTATTCTTGCTCAAAATCTTTTTATTTTTTTCCCCCAGGTGTACCGTTCTCAGCATTCAGATGGCCTTGCAGGGAGAAGTCAAAGAGTTCATCTGCAATTATGGGATACTGCTGGACAGGAAAGGTTTGCTGAATTTTGTGTGAAAAAATTAAATTAAGTTCAAAATAATTTTAGTAGAGCCTTTTGCCGTATCAATCCATTTTGGAGAGCTCTTAATTTTTATGAACTGAACTTTTTTGCTACATCTTGCATCAAAAATGTAGCAATCATGATTATCACATTTCTGTAACATATTGTTTGAGATAAATTTTTGTGACTCACATGTTTCATATCTTACTATGTATTCTATTTATTCCCGAATTCAGTATTTTGGAAGCTCTTTTATTATTACCATGGCGTGATTAACAAAATAGGAAGAAATTTTTAAAAACCTTTGTTTCAGCCAAAAACATTTTCTGGAATTCGATCAATTCAAAATGGGAAATTTTTTTTCGCTGACTCATTTTTTTCCTTACTTCTTTCCTTCTTTTTATTAGTACTTTTCTCCGCACACACCCCACCACTTAGCTGTAAGCCTTAGGTTTCGCCGTCCCGCTGGGTGCGACGGTCGATAGTCTTCTGGTGGCTATGGACGGTCCTTGGTGCTTATTGCGCCGAGGAAAGTCCCTGTGCTGGCCGTCAGCCCAGCTGGGAGTTTACCCCTTAATGTGCTGAACCTTGCTCGCCATGAGATACGGGATATCTCCCCGTATTTTTTTTTATTAGTACTGCCAAACATGTTGTTTTCAATTTGCCAACAACCCTATGGGTATTCGCTGGACAAAGAAGGTAAGAAGGGAATGTGCTTTTCGGCTTCCACATATTCATCTTTGATAACACATAAGAAAGATTATGCGTATGAGGCAACCCAGAAATTGTTCAACCGCAGAGTATTTCTCAATTGGACATGATATCAAAACTGTCTAGTTACCCAGGGTGGCGACAGATCAGGGAAATGTCAGGGAACTTTATTAATCAGGGAAATGTCAGGGAAATTCGAAAAAAATAACAAAAAATCAGGAAAAATTGATTTTATGAAGAAATTTTTTTTTTTTTTGCTTTACAAAATTAAGCATCCTAATTCCCTACGCATTTTCCGCCTATTATCTGTTCAAAAAAAAAGTAAAATTAATGAGGTTCGATTATATACTGCCGCATATTTGTGCATCTTTTTTCCTCAACGTCTAAGTATTAAATCTTAACCACAGGATGAACTTCCTAAGATTGCTTCTGTGTCTGTTAGGTTGTTTATTTTGCCTAGCTTGAAATTTCCTTTCATGCTTTCAATGCGACGTAAAATAAACAACCGTACATGCAAAGAGGAAGCCTTCATTAATGCCTTAGCTCCTTTGCCTTTATTCCATTTTCTCGAAGTGATTGGCGTACTGTAATCACGGTTTTAAGAAGAAATCTTTGGTTTTTGAATTAATACTGATAAAAGCTTAAAAGTTATTACATCTTCACGTTTTTAATTTAATTGCTGAAATTGAACTTTCAATCAAAAAAACTTTGTTTTTTTGCCGTTATACTATTTGCTATCGCTGCAGATTATAAAGGTTTTCTTTTGTTCAGACTTAAATTGATTCTTTTATTTTATAACCAAGTTGTATTGCTCTTTTATGTATTTTGAAATTCACTAACTGCTTTTTTTCTGTTTTTTTTTTCTTGCATTTCAAAGTTGTTTGTTACAAAAGCAATCTAAGATTTTTTTGTTACATACTTAAATCATCTGAAATAAAGTTAATTTGTGTACTTAAGTAAATGTCTTTATTTTTTTATTGTTAAAATGCTGTATTCATTCATTAAAACCTATGTTCTCGATTAGAAAAAAGCTCCCTATGAATGAATGTCAAAAGGTTTCATCTGTTTTGCATAAATATGTCAATTAGTTATATAAGAGTAACTACATTACTTCTATTCTTTCACTATTACTTGTTATTCTTGCAACAATTATTATACTGTTTGAAAATTTAGTTCAAAATAATTTCAATTACTTTTTAGTCCTACCGATAAATACACATATGTTTTTTAAGAGTGATTTTAATAGTTTCTTAAAATTCTTATGCTAAGTGGTTTCTAGAAGTAAAGTATTTTTTAAAATTTTCTATAATCTTTCCATGTAGAAAAATTTAATATACTGTTTTGTAGTTCCCCCCCCCCCCCCAAAAAAAATTGACTAAATATGTTTTTTTTTTTACCATTTTGTTAAAAAAGTAGCATCTTTTTAAAATACATCTTTAGTTTATCAACTTTACACAACTTAAAAACGTTTAAAAATACTGCATTTTATACAAACATACAATGGATTTTCAAGTAGAGCAAAGAAAAGGAAACCCATTATCATTGATAACATAAATCAGTGAAATTTGGTGAACTTAATCAGGGAAAAGTCAGGGAACTTTTTTTCAGTTCCTGTTACCATCCTGGGTTTACCACATGTGGGGGTATTTATTAACTTGCTCTCGCTCTCGTTTGATGAAGTCTGGCCTCAACGCTCCTCGTTCTTAGGACACTCAGTACAAGAGTTTTTGTTGATGGTGCCATTAAAGTCAATTGACCACACAAACAGCCATGTTGTTTCAGTTACGAGGCACCATATTCTTATGGGTCGTACGGGGCAATATATTTTACTATCTCTGTTTGCGCAGCACCTAGGGCATTATAATTCCGATTTCCGAACAAAGATTCTTTTATTTCATTTATATTTTGAACTTTTGAGGCAATGAGTAGAGTCGACTTCTGCAAGACATCGCATGAATTAGAGTCTAACGAACACATTATGTCGCTTGCGTCTAATATTGCAGTTTAGAATCTTCAGATATGAATTTTTTTTCTCTTCAACAAGTGCAAGATTCGTGACATTTTGCTTTCCGAAACTGATGCAAGGTATGCTGCATTTGTTTAACGCTATTGATTCTTACAATAATGCCATAATAATTGAAGAATAGTACTTAGTAATTTTTAAGTACTTTCTCCAAGTATAATTCTGAAATTTAATGTATCATAGACTTTTTATGGCGCTGCAGACTGCCATTGAAGTTTTTAGTGGCATGATTTAAAAAAAGTTTCAGGTTCTTTTTACCCGACTGCGCATGCGCGACGCAAAGGAGGGTAATGTGTTTATCAGTCTATGTATGCTATGTCCGTTTCTATGTGGCGTTCTAGGGGCTAAATGCCTTGATCAATTTTGGTAATTCTTACATCAATCGATTTGTTTTAAACCTTGGGAGTGTCACTAAACACATGACAGTAATCAAAATTCAACATATCAACAGCCAGTTGACAAAATATGGCAGTTCGGGATCGGCACACGTTTGGTGTTGCACACTGTCGCATGCTACCTGCGTGCGATAAATTCAGGTAGTTTTCGCTGCCTGAATTTTTTTGTTTACTAAGTCTACTAATTGGGATCTTAGTGGCCGAGTGGTCTAAGCGATTGCTTCTCCCACTTGAGGCGGTGGATCAAGACACCCTCGCTCCGGATGTACTTTCCCCTCTTTCTGATGTGAATTCTTTCATGTGTTCTTTATTTGTATTCTGTACTGTAATAAAAAGTATATTATGCATAACCAAGGCAAGACACTCAGATTGTGTAGTCCTCATCAAAATAAACCCGTGCAATAAGCACCAAAAGAAAGAAAGTCTACTAATTCGATTTTCATCTCTAACATGTTGCATTTGTTTTTTGCCTTGATTCAAGGGACTGAGTTTCGCGACGTGTACTTTCTTGATAGGCTTTTTTAGCTTTGAGAGAAGGGGGAGCGGGGGGGGGGGGGCACGTTTCCGATTTCGCGTCATCATGAGTTATACAGACTGTTTATATAGCTGTGCTGTGGTTGACTTAAGTTCGCGCATTTTTGCCGAAGACCAAGTACATGTAGCTTTAAGCGGAGTTTGCTCCCTAGAGAATCTAATCAGTGGCGGATACAGCGGGCGGGCAACCGGGCATTTTCCCGGTGGGCCGGTCATGCTTCGGGCCAATCAACTAGCCAGGCCCGTGTCCAGGATTTCATAAAGGGAGGGGTTTTTGCAGGCCTGTCAGTTCAAAATATTTTGTTTTGAAGGGGAGGGGCAAAGCGTTTGATCGATACATTTTATCTGAAAAAACAACAAAATATGTACAAAAATGCTTAAATTCATCATGTTTGCAGGGATGTGCCAGTTGTGACAAACTGCTCCAAAAGACTGCTAAATGAACTTTTCTGCTCCAAAATCGGACAAACTTGCGCCAAAAGTGCGATTTTGCATTTCATGTTGCAGTTCCTTCAACATATTTGGCAGTTTTTTCAGATTATCATCAAGTTTAGGCATTTGGAGCTTGTTTTTACGATTTTTTTTATATAGCCCTGAGTTTTTGCGCATTTCAAAATCCGATTGCATTCGCTTTTGAAAAATTCAATCGTTTTAAATTATTATGTGATCGTTTCCTTTGAGTTGAAAAATTTTGCATTGGCCATTATTTTCAACCATTCTTATCTTTTGTTTTCAGAAGAGGACTTGTAAGTTCGTCTTCTTGCCACGCCCACTCAAAAATGTCAAATCTAGTTGCATCCGAATTGATCTAAGCAAATGCCATGTGTAAAAATTAATATTGTTCTTGGGTTTCTTAAGATTTTAGGACAGAAAATTGATCCCTAATTTTGGTTGGAGACACATAAGATTGCAAAATTCGGGGTTATTCTAATGCTCTGGCGATGAAAATGCAGACATTTAAAGTTTCTGAGACTCAAGCATTACTTTCCATATTCTGAGCCTGCCTCAAAATTTTTATTTTTATTTTTTCACATGTCTTTTAAAATTCCTTTTCTTATGACATCATTTCTCAAAAGCATTTTTTTTTCATTGTAATTTCATTATTAATTTTGTGATTAAATATCAAATAGTTAAAAATTAAAGGTTGTAATGGTTTCCTTTGCTTGATCTTCAGATTTGTTAATCAAGTAGTTCAGTATGTAACATATATGACTATGTGTATAAGGTCAAATGTTAGTAAATAACTTACAGGTACTAAAAAAAAAAGATTAATAAATAGCTCTTTAAAACTCACTTGTAATTTGTTGAGGTAAATTTTTTAAATTTAACTATTCTTTTTTGCTTTTTTTTATTTTTTATTAGCCTTTTTGAATATGTTTTTGAGTTTTATGTATATATTATTTTGTGTCTTTTACATATATGTATGAACTACATAAAGGCAAACAAAATTTAAAAATAGATATGAAACACCAAAACTTAAATGTGAACAAAAGCAGTGATGTATTAAGCAAAGTAAATATGTGAACTAAAGTTAAATCAGTGTAAGAAAAAGGTAGAGCAGGACATGGCTTGTCTTTGGGAAAAATATTAGACAAAAAAGAAAATAAATAAATAAATAAATATGAAATAAAAATAAACAAATAAATAAATGTAATTAAAAGAGCTTCAATTAGTAGTTGAAGTGTTGGAGTTACGGTTTTTTGCATCATTAATCTCCTTTTTTATCATTTTATCATTGTCACACATGTTTCTGTGCGTGGAATATACATAGTTGCTACAAATTGATGCAAAATTTAACTTTTCGCTGCTGCAAGCTGCTCCAAATTTGAAATTTTACTGCTCCAGGCTGCTCCAAATTCACCGTTTTACTTCTCCAAACTCACCATTTTTCCTGCTCCCAAAATTGCTCTAGAAGCGAGTTTAGGACGGCACATCCCTGTGTTTGTAAAATCCAGGGAGAGGGGTAGCAATTGACCCCCCTGATCTCCCAAATGACAGGCTTGCTTTTGGCTTCAATTATTTTCATTCTTAGTTGCATTGTCAGGAAAACACACTTCAGTGAGCAAATAATTCTTCACTGTTTAAGGTCACAATGAGGGGCTTAGCATTTGGAGGGGAGGGAGGAGGGTTCAAATTCACAGAAGATTAGGTTTTAAGTAATATACTACCTATTCTATTAATGTATTTTACACACAGCAGAACCTCGTTTAGCCAGCGCCTGTTTATCCGGATCAAATTTGTAGAAAAAATATATTTACGTAAATAATCATTTAAAATTATGATTTCAAGAACAGAAGGTTTATATGCGCCAAATACTCGGTTTCATTTCAATTAAGCATGCTACTGCAAAGGACGTTCAATAAAGTATAGTACTAATTTAGCAAACAATATGATATACTTTGGATGTGAGCCCAATACTATTGCAGCTGAATTATAACTGATGAAGTAATTGAGAAAAAATGGTATGATATAGTTTTGTTAGAAAGCATTGTTTTTTGGTGCAATGAAAGATAAGTCTGCATATTTAAGAATATTATTGATTATTATTAGGATTTTCGTTTATTAGGATTGCCTTTGGTCCTATCTAGTCCGGATAAATGAGGTTGTATTGTACATGTAAGGATCGTTATGAACCCCACCTCCCAGAAGGAAATTTCTGGTTGGGCAAGAAAACTTCAGTATTTATCCATTTTACTGCTTGTTTAGATTCAAACCTATTATCTGTTT
Organism: Uloborus diversus; assembly: GCF_026930045.1. Lineage (NCBI taxonomy): Eukaryota > Metazoa > Arthropoda > Arachnida > Araneae > Uloboridae > Uloborus > Uloborus diversus. Next base: position 44,240 of record NW_026559193.1, on the reverse strand, counting down.
ACAGTGCAATACATTGCAATAAGTACTGAGAAAAATTCACAAACTCTTTTATAACATATATTTTCAGGTTTTAATATTGTAAGATAATGCTCAGCAAACTAAATAGGAAGAGTTTTGATGCAGATGTAAATTATATTAACAAACGCAATTACTATGCATCTACAGAGCGACAACAGTTATCGCTTTTTGTGAAACGCCCCAGATCAAAACCCCTTATGAGAAGCAATATTAAACAAAGTATTGACAACCCATTCAACTGTTCCTCCATTTCTGTTTTTTCCAAAGTATGATTTTAGTTGATTAAGAGAAGAAAGTGTTGTAAGTTACCAGGCAACTTCAAAGAGAATGCTTTTTAAAAAAAGTTCTGTACACAAATTTGAACATTAAAGCTAATTTTAAGTCAAATATGCACAATTCTTCATTTATTTTTTTATTTTTTCTCTAATGGGAGGGGTTTAAACCCCTAAAACCCTCCCCTTGGACACGGCTCTGCAACTAGCAGCAAAGTCTTTCGGGCCTGTTTACTAACAGCAAAATCTAAATTTTGCGCGCATGTGTTTAGAATAACACAAATTCGCAAAACACAGCCTCAGATCCTCTTTACGCATGAGCTAAAGCTTGCTGGTGGAGGGAGACAGGGCCGTCACCAAGAGGGGAGGGGGGGGGGGGAATTTCTGAAATGGGGCTGCCCAGGCCCTGATTACCACACAGGCCGCCTAGGCCTGGGGCCCCATGTTTCTAAAGGGCCCCACATTTTTTAAAGAATTATGCATAGCATAGCAACAATATGAAAAATACATGTAATTTTTTAAAAATAAAAAATTATGACTTATTAATTGGAAAAAAAATTCTTTAAAGGGGAATTTTTAATCATTCTGCCAGTAACGAATTTACTTGATCAAGATTATGAAGGACCCAAAGGGGATTCATAAATGCACATAAGTGATTTATACATAGATGTGTGATTAGACAAAGAGGCCTCCAAATGTGCATTCGTGCTTTAAAAATGTAAATCAAACACTGCATGGTCTTCAGGGGTCGGACCCTGGGGCTGCCAATATATTTTTAGTGGTGTAATAAAAGTAAATAAATAAATTTAAAAAAAAAACAGGGAACCTTAGCGGTCGTAGAAAGTTAAAATACTTTTGGTATATTTGACGCTTTTATTGATAAATAACAATTCACAATCGCTATAAAATGCAACTTACAATAAGGGCCGACGTGAGGTCATATCAGCTTATTGGAGAATAGAGGCTCGTCTCGGAATTGAACTCGTGCAGAGGGTAAAATATCCTAATGGTGAAAGGTGTAGAAGAGGGCTAGTGAAAAAATTGACCTATGTCCCCCGGATTTTTTCCCGGATCCGCTTTTGCTCTCAGCAACCCTGTTTATACCAATAGGAATAAAAATGACAAAATATTTTTTTCCATAAAATTATTTTAAAAAAAAGCAGTTTTTAAAATACCATTGAGGAGTATGAAAGACTAGATTATTAAGATTATCAAATCAAAGGTCAAAGGCGGCCAAAATGTGAGTTTCAAACATTTTTTGACGAAACAAAGTATTCTGTATGCTGTACAAACTTACGGTTTCGGGCCACTCAATTTAAAAAGAAAATAAGTTGATCAAAGCCAATATTGGAAAGAATTCTGGTGGTCCTCAGAACTCCCCCCCCCCCCCTAATATCATCGAATATCGTGTAAAATTTAAATTTTTGGGCTTCAATTTTGAATACTTCATAAGAGAACAGCCGAATCCACTCCAGCCATAACATGGAATTCCAGTTTCGAAAATTTGCTGGAGGAAAGTACTCAAACCTCTCCCATTTTTTTAACATTCCCAAAGATGGTCTAAAACCATGTTTTTAAATTAACAGTATCAAAAATTTTCTGGGAAAGTGCCCCATCCCCTCCTCTCTTTCGGCATCATAAATGAAGAACGTTTTTAAACCTCGTTTTTAGTGCTTCGATTCCGAAAATTTTCCGGGGTGAGCCTCCTTAAAACTCCTTTTCCTAACATCATTAAAGGTCATCAAAAATTTCGTTTTTGAAACTTAACTTTCGAGTAACTGCTGGTGCCCTGGTCTTTACCGAAAAAGGCTTTTAAGACTTCAATTTGAAAATTTTCTGGTGGATGGCCTCGGAATCTATCTCGACTTAAAATCACCAAAAATCTTCTAAAATTGCGTTTTCAGAGCTAATATATTTTTTAAAATTTCAGAGGAGAGCCCCCGGAACCGCACTTCATACCATATACTCGAAGATAATTTAAAATTCTGTTTTTAGATTTCCACTTCCGAAAAATTGCAGCCGGAGAAACCCTGAACCTACGCTTCCCTAATATCACCAAATATTGTCTAAAATTGAGTTTTTAAGACTACAATTTCAAAAAGTTTCCAGGGGAGAGGCCCCCTGGACACCTCTATTTTAGACTCAATGTTAATCTTTCCATTAAGTTTATATTGCTAATACTTTAATGACTCCCAGAAGCCAGAAAGCTAAGTCCACTCTTCTCTCTCTTTGTATTGATACATGCGTTTGAAAAAAAAAATAAGGGCTGCCAAAACTCGCACCCGATCCCTCCCACCAGGTTTTCAATCTTGCATCGAGTCTGGGGTTCGTCAGGGTATGGCAGTATAAAAAAGGGAGTGTTTATGACAGAGCCCAGTAATGTATGTTTGTGTCTAGGGACCCATCACGTTCTAAGACGGGTCCTAGTCTTTCACCCATGAACATCGCGCTAGATCAGTTTCATAAAACAGGGCAATTAAGTTACTTGTTATGACTGCAGAAAAGGACATGCTAGCCAAGCAGTGTTATCATTACGGAAATATTCCATCAAGTTCCGGGCATTATAAAAATTACTTTAAACGGACACATTACAATCACAATTTTCCCCAAAAATAAGGTTTACTGTATCAATTTGTTCACTATTAAAGCGCAGAAGTGTTCCTATCTGTTAAATTTTGTTTAAATAAAACATTTAGTTGTTAAGAATAATTTCCTCATATTTAAGTAATATCCCAATCGTTAGGTAAAATTTAACATCTATAAGAGCTATAGGGCGCGCTACATCTCCTAATGCCAGGGCCGATTTTTCTCAACCAATCCGCCACTGAACCTAATTATTAGTAGTTTAGACCACCTCAAGTTACTTAATAGACCTCACGATACAAACAAACTCTCTCAATGAAATGACAAGATTGTGAAATGTACCGTATCATAATCATAATAACTAAGTCAATGAAAATTAACTAAAAAATGTCAAATAAAAAATTATTAAATAAAAACCAAAATCCCGACTGCATAAAAACCAAAAAAAACTAAAAAGAAAAATGTATAAGCCCAGTAGTTAAGAATGTTATTAAGTACTACTGAATAACTACACCGTTGAAATAGTTTTATAACCATACACAGATAAGACAAATCATAAATTCAAAAGCAGAATAGAAAGGATCAACAGTCGGGGCCCATTCAAATTTTACGGGGTTCCTTGAATCAGAAAGGAATGGGCCCCGACAGTTGATCCTTTTATTCTGCTTTTGAATTTATTATTTTGTCTTATCTGTGTATGGTTATAAAACTGTTTCAACGGTGTAGTTATTCAGTAGTACTCTTAATAACATTCTTAACTACTGGGCTTATACATTTTTCTTTTTAGTTTTTTTGGTTTTTACGCAGTTGGGTTTTTTGTTTTTTATTTAATAATTTTTTTTTTCGAAGGAGGATTGTGCATCATAAAAAAAATCTTAGTCCCTCCAGTAGTGGCGCACCCATGGAGGGGGCTAAGGAGCTGTCACGGGAAATTTTAAGTGCGCCCACCCTTAGATATTTCCTGAAGCCACTGAAGCATATGTGACCTAAAAATAAAAAGTTCATCCTGATTTATTTATTTATTTTTTTAATGATGACTTATTCATTGAGGCTATTTTAAAGAATGTTGTTGTGGAATCTGTTTTGATCCCCCCCCCCCACCTTTTGTATGCTTCAAACTACAGCCTTAATAAATATGTGGTTTTATTTTATAACTTTTTTTTTTTTTGGGTTAACAAGATTTATATTGGCTCGTTTTAGTGGACAATATATTTTTGAATAGTTCAGACGTGACGAGGAGTCAGCATTTTGCATTTTAGTTCGGGACGAAACTGCTACAGCCGGCCCCTGCACAGAATACAAGAACAACTTCATCTAAAATTTTATTCAAATTTGCTGGAAGGGGGGGGGGGCTTGCAAAATTTATTCGCCCACTCTTAGTGTTACTGTTAGTGTTAGTGTTGCTACGCCCAGTGCTGCCAAATTAGGTCGAGATCCAACGATACCGGATTTGTATAGGGAACATACATACAACATATACACATACATTCTTTGTTTTATTATTAAAAGATTTTGAGGTTGAATTTCTCTCCATTGTATAGTTACTGCCATGTCTTTTAAATCACTTCTCAAAAAAAAAAAAATGAACCCTTATCTTTCTTTCCAGGTTTAGAAGTTTGACAACAGCTTTCTATAGAGATGCCATGGGCTTTATTTTACTATTTGACGTCTCAAATGAACAATCATTTCTTAATATTCGTAACTGGTTAGAGCAATTAAAGACCCATGCTTACTGTGACAATCCGGATATTGTGCTTTGCGGCAATAAAGCTGATTTAGAGGACACACGATTTATGAAAGAAGAAAAACTTAGAGAAGAAGCAGAGAAGTATGGGTAAGATCTCTCAACTTAATTTTTTTCTGTCCAAGTTTGCTAATATTAATTTTTTTTTAAATATAAGTTTGTGTTTTATGTTTTTTAAGTATCATAAGTGATGTATAATAAATCTAATCATTATCTAGATCTCTCTTATTATAAATGGTTTGACATCTTGATGACAGGCCACTCCTGATGTTATATCACTTTATCAAACACCAGACATATAATTTTAATCTTAAGTAATTATTTCCTTTACGTTGGTATAGTGCCTAGAAAGATTAGTGTGCCGATCGACGGGGAAAAAGTGAGGTCAGATCTGAGGAAAAATCAGATGGCGCTGCGCTCGAGTAGTACGTTATGCTCCTCAATCAGACTCGTTTTTAAATCATCGATTGCATGCTCATTTTGCAGTTTAAAAGCCCCGTTTTTCGGATTGAACTTATTTCTGCGCAAAAGACAAATTCTGTAATAAGTGCTATTTGTTACATGGGTGTTCATTTATTTTTTGAAGAATATAAAATTACCTTATGCTAATCTTATCTTCAATGAAAATAGTAGACTATAAGGGGCCATTCATTAAATATGTAAGGGTCCCGTGGGGGAGGGGGATTGGAAAAGCCTCTACGTACCTTTGGGGGGGGGGGTCAAACTCATTCTTTACGTAATATTTTCCAAGTCGATATTTCACATTAGAAATTGCGCGGTCAACAAGTGATTTGGCAGAGATTATGTTCCATTTGCGTATGGAAGGTAAGAAACGTGTTAGGATAAGACGTTTTTTTTATTTGTTTTACAAAGAATGAATAGTGTAAAATATAATAAAAGAGTCGCATTATGTATGGCATGTTTTATTTAATTATATTAATATTACATCAAAAAAAAAAAAGTGGAAAAAACATTCAGTTTAGATTCTAACTTTTCAGTAACTATTTCTTTATTGCAAAAAGTTAAATTTAATAATGTGAATTTAATAACGATTCCAGTGATGTAACGATTCCAAGATTTGTTATTTTATCATTTTGAAAAACGAAATGGAATCTTACACATAAGAATGGTGGGGGAAAATCTTACGTACCCTTACATGGGGGAGGGGGATCAAAAATTGCTAAAATCATCCTTACGTAATTAATGAATGGCCCCTAAGTATTCAATAACTGCGCGTCTCTTATTTCTCTACTCTAATAATAAAGCTGAAAGTCTCTCTGTCCGGATTTCTGTCTGGATCTCTGTGACGCCGGACAGTGCCTAGACCGTTCGGCCGATTTTCCATGAAATTTGATACAAAGTTAGTTTGTAGCATGGGGGTGTGCACCTCGAAGCGATTTTAAATTCGATTTTGTTCTTTTTTTATTTCAATTTTAAGAACAGTTTCCGGAGCAAAATTAGTAAATTACGAAATTATAATGACGTGGAACCGTAACGTGGGAAGAGCGAATGAACATAGCCAATTGGCGAGAAATTCATCATCCATTATTTGTAAATATACAAGCTAATCAAATGACATTTTAATTTTCTCCTCTGGGCAAAGTCCTGCAGGTACCCGCTATTTTCAAAATAAAACTGCTTCGAAATTCTTAAGCTAATTAAAATTATCAGGGCTTCTCAGTCTGAATCGAAGAGTCGGAGTCGCTTGAAAACCTACAGACTCCGACCTGTTTTTTTTTTTTTTAAATTTTCAAGGACTTTCCTTACATTAAAAATATAATAGGGTCACTTGCTCCGATCACATATAACATACTAATTTGCAAATAACTGCAATTGGCAAAGAGCTGGCTTGATTATTTGTTGAATTTTCGGTAATACTTATCAACGTCAAACTGCTAGTTTGCTTATTTTTATAACGTTCTTTAGAACCTGTCAGCAAACGGTTTTGTTGTCGATAATTATCGAAATAGAAGTGTTTTTGAATCTGACGTTATCATTGTCAAAAAAAAGTATTTATGTATTTTTATCTTTTATCTCATATGTAAAATAGCGAAAGAAATGTATCCTTAAAAACTAAAAACAAATGGGAACTCTCCTCGTCCCTCTCCTTTGTCTAACATTGCTTATGATAGCTTTAAAATGTTCTTTTAAAAGGAAGCGCAGCTTCTGAATCTCCCTACCCTTAATCAGGAAACAACATAACAGTGCTACAATTAAAAAATCTAAATAAGTAGCGATCAAAAGAACATTGTGATACATGTTTTTGGAGGCAAAAAATATTTTTCCCGTTGTCGATATATGAGATTTTAAAGCCAATGGGAATTTTAAGAAAAGCGAGTCTCGTTGTTACAAATTTAGCGAGTTTCGATGGGGACAGACATCTTTCTCACGCCCTGTATATATGGATGTCCTGCCACATGCAGACGAGGCAATCGTCTGTGAGAAATTGGTACCTTCAATCCCTTGCCAAATGTTTAAATTTGCCACTTTTCTTAAAATTTCAGGAGACTTAAATACCTTTTATCTCGATAACGGGGGACGATAACAAAAATAATCATCAATTTCATACAGGATTCTAAAAGGCTAAAATTAATTTTTTTTTTTAAATATAACTTACGTGCTCGTTGATTCCGTTTGTCCGAAAGTCGAATGGTCGGTCGCTAACAGTTACCAGGCGTAGCGTTGCTGGAGATTTCATCCCTAATCTCCAGACCTATAAACTGTAGAGGTGGTGCTGCCATATACCATGCCCAAGTCGGGCTCTTTCTCATTTAGGGGCCTCATTGACTCATTAGTCGCTCCATTCTGCTTTAAACTCATGCTGGCTAAATGAATGGGGCTTGAGTCTCCCAAGTGGCATTAAAAACAACAACAAACTGCGCCCTAAGCCATCTCGATTGATAATACATTTGCCTTAAAATATAAGTATCAAATTTTCAGTCGATTGTGTAAAATTTTGTTCTGAAAACATCGTTGTCTTTGTGTCTACTTCAATAATGATCTTTTTATCGTCAATATTATTTTCCACATAATTTTCATTTTTACAAAAACTACAATATTTGGAGATTTTTTAAATTTCATACAAACCCAATATTCGTTAGGCAAATTTATATGAACAATTTCATTTATAATAGATTTATACGTGGTTATTTCAGTTTCATCTGCCGAAAGATCAAGTTTTATTTTTTTCAAACAAGGAACACTTTTCTTAACTGCATAATTCCTGATGGACCTTTTCTTTGGTAATTTTTTAGTAAAGTATGTTGGCAGACTTGGGAAAATTGTCGGAATTGCCTCACCTTTCAAAAAAGTTTTTCCCCGACGAATCAAAACTTCCTCACCATTTATAATATGCTTAAAATGCGTTTCAATAAAATGTTTTTCGAAATGCAGAGCACAAATTAAGCAATATTTATCAAAAACTTTATCTAACCTGGGAATTAACGTTCCACTTTAGTTTTTCTTCATCTGCTGGAGCTTTAAAAAGCGTAACTTTTTCCTTGCATGTTTTGTTTTGTACCCACTTTTGCACTCTGGTACGAAACAAGATGAAGCTTTATTTCTTCCAATGTTCAACTTTGATGCCTCTATTAAAAGCCTTAAACGCTGTTTCATGAAATATTCACGAAATAAAGGTAAAAAAGAGAAACGCGGAACTAAATTGTAACAAAATCCCGCGTCTACTAACGTAAACACCGCGAAATTGAACGTACATCTCGACCGCACTGCCATCTAGCGGTTTTCATACAATTTGTCTTCAAGAATCGTGGGGAAAAAAGCGCCGGTCGGCACATTACTCTTTCTAGGCACTATAACGTCGGTCATTTATTGTCAAGCTTAAGTTACTACTGCTGCTCAAATTGCCAAGTTGCTTAGTCAGAATTAAAATTTTCATCACAATTAAGTTTCATTTACAAAAATAATGATCTTTTTAAAATTAAGTTGGAGGGATTGTCACTGTTCTTAACCTTTTCCTTTTCATCAACAAAAAATTGCAAGTAACAATTCTGATTTCTTGAGATAAATAACATAAGTTTACATATTAGACATAAGATTTTTATCATGAGTAATTTGTACTGTTGTAAAATATAAATTAGCTTAGGAAACCGTTAGTTTTAAATGATTCTAGTTAAATTAGCTCTCAAATCTCAGAGCGAACAAAGATTAGTTTTTAGTGCCAATTCTTAAAAATTTCAGATGCCTTATTTTTTTCTTTTTTTTAAATATGAAGTATTTATATGAAAAAATAAGGTTCAGTATCATGCTGCACCTTATCATCATACTATTTCTGAAATACATTCTCAGAATGAAAGAAAAACATTTTTGAAAAAAAAAAAAAAAAAAAAAAAAACTTCTCACACTTACAAGACTACAACTAAAACTTGATCTAAAAAGCAAAAAATAATTTCATTTTTTCAACACCATTGATACTACTTTTAGCATAATTTTTGAAGTCGAAGAAAAAACAATAGATCAAATCATTCATAACCATAATTTTTATAACAAATGAAGTATACATTTTTATGGACCCAGGTTCATCAACAGCATTTGAATATACATATTATATTTGAATTGATAACAACATATTTGTGTAACAGTATAAATGTGGTCTTTTCCCCCTCAATTTTGAGTGTTTTGTTTAAAAATGTAATAGAAAAAATATTGTTATGCATTGTTTTATTAATTTTAGTTTTTGTGCCGACTTCAAAAATGATGCTTAAAAGTAGCATCGATAGTGTTCAAAGAATGGAATTATTTTTTTACTTTTTAGAGCTATTTCTAGCTGCAGTTTTTGAAGTCATTTTTTCTTTTTCTTTTCAAAAATATTGTTTTTACTGTAGATTTTAGTTACTGCAGTTTTGTTCCAAAAAACTGAAACTTGCTTCAGTTTTGCAAATGTGGTTGGTTGGTTGGTTCTATTTTTTTTTTTTTTTCGGCGCAAGAGCCTTGGTAGGCTTTGTTGTGCCAAACGAATGTCTAGTAGAAAAAGAGTGAAAAGGTTAAGAGAGTCTAGGACACAAATCTTCAAGAATTTTGAAAAGCATGACCGAAATAAATACATAACAAAGTTATAAATTTTAAAATACATAAAACATAACATAAAGGACAAGAACATAAGGACGGACACTAAATTAAAGACATAAAGCCAATCCCTTGAAGGTAAGGCAAATATGGATTTTTTTCACTGAAATTATTGTCATAGTGTCTATGTCAAAAACTTACAGTGATATTGCTGAATAATTATATTTATTTCTGATTTTTAGGCTTCCATATTTTGAAACTAGTGCAATTACTGGTCAGAATGTCACCAAAGCATTTGATACCCTTTTGGATATGGTTATGATGAGAATACAAAAGACAGTGGATGGAGGCACCCTGCCTGGAAGAAGACGTGGGGCGCCAGGTATGCAATTGCAATCTGAGGGACAGCCTTCCCAACAAAAATCCTGTGGATGTTGATTTTATATAAATAAATTAATATATATATATATATATATATATATATATATATATATATATATATATATATATATATATATATATATATATATATATATATATATATATATATATATCCTAAATGCCAAAAATCCTAAGGAAGCATTTAAATTTCTAAAACATATCTCTTTGTGCACCATGTGTCTTGTATTTTCCTATCTGTAACATTCAGCAAGCAAGGGTGTCCAGTGATATTGAAAACAGAGATTCTTTCACTGTAAATATTTATGTATAAGTTGAATCACCACCTTTAGACAGAATTGATTCATATATGAGTTGATTTTCTACTTTCTGAGAAAAATTGAGACACTTGGCAGCATAATTTATTTTTAAAAATAAACATTTTTTTAAAAAAGTGAAATATAGTAGATAGTTTTATAATTGGAAAAGTGCAATTTTTCATACTCGTGTATAAAAAGATATGGCAAATCACTAAAAGTTCATTTTTGCAATAATGGTTTTCATAAATTTTTGCTCTTTATCTTAATTAATATGAATAAAGCTTTGCTTTTGAATTTCTCATAGCCTCATAACATTAATTTTTTTAAGAAAAAGCTCTAATTTCCCCCTAATTGACTATACAGGAAAATCTCAAATTAAGAATTCAGTATTTCCTCACTTTCATATAGTTAAGCCAGTGCTATAATTGTGTTCTTGAATTAATAGTCAGACATTATAAATCATTTCAGAAAATGCCAGTGTTTAATGCTTTAGTGTTCAGTTAAAAGGTTTTTCAAAAAATCGGAACCTTTTTACAGCTAGTTTTAACAGCTGAAAAGAAACACCACCACTATGAAAATTTTCAAAACTATCAACCTTTAAGCATTATGGGTAAAAAAATCTCGTTGTGACAGTATTTTTACTTCCTTTTACAAAAAAGAAAGTATTGTATTCGCGAAAAAAATTTCACTCAAAAATCGACTTTAATTTCCATTTTGCTCACCCCTGAATGAATGATGAGTTTTTTTCGACCCAACCACACGTGCATATATACCTAAGAATGTATATACGCCTGAAAAATCCATTTTGACAATTCTCGAGTTAATTACAACCAGTTTTCAAAAATAATGTAAGAAAATCAGCACATTAAAAATTTTTTTGCAAATTTTCATTTTCCCAAAAAGTTGAATTTTAAAATAAATATTTATTGCCCTACTTGAAGCAAAATTTACTCATGAATTATTGTAACATATTAACTCATTTATATCCATTTTTGGTACATATATGAGCAATTGGCTTACTCAATTTTAGTAACAATATTTTAGTATGTTTCTTGTTTGTCCTTTTAATGATATTTTTCTGTATTGTACACAATACAAAACCATTGAATTAAAGTGCAAGAATATTTGTGCCTCTTGTTTTTTTTTTTTTTTTGTTTTTGTTTTTGTTTTTTTTAGTCAAACTAAAAAATTTAAGTATTTGTTAATTCTCTATAGTACTAATTTCAATGAATTGTACAATTTTTAGACCTGAATTGTAGTAATTTTCAAATTTCCAGGTTGACAGCTCTGTCATTGTCTTAATTTAAAATCTTTCTTTTTTTGAAAGTTATTAAAATGGAAGTTGACTGTTGTTAGTGATGACTTCACCAGAAAAATCCTTCTTTTATGTGCAAAAAAAAGTAGCAATAACTAATTATCTTTTTTCTCTCTCTCTTTCCTATTAATGTATATCTTTTAAAACGGCAAATGTGGAAAAAGCTCAGTTATCAACCTAAGTTGGCCATAATGAAACTGAAGTCAAAACCCCCAAAACTAAGTTCAGTTCAAAAGCAATAGACCCAGGGTACTATCTCAAGTTCCTTAAAACCTGCTTCAGCATCAAATTCATGCACCAGTCATCCACAAAGCTCAATTTCCAGTGATACCTAAGAAAGATGCCTGGTGGTGACAGGATGCATGTATGACACTCCTGTTCCTAAGAGATAATAAAGTTTGAAGTTGAGAAATTTGTTGGTTATCTTTCTTGACTGGACAATATGGAGTTCTTTCTTGCCCCAATATTTTTCTTTTTTTTTTTTTTATGAACTATTTCTTTGATTTTTTTTCCTATCCAGCAAAACCAATTTAATTTAAATTTATTTTCATGTGACACTTTGTCATGAAGATCACCCCCCCCCCCCCACCCTTTTAAGGGTCCTAAGATTGCCTAATGTTGAGTTTTTTAGCCCAAAAATGACACTAAAGACCCCCTCCAAAACCAGACACTGGATCCGCTTTTCCATTTTGCTGCATTTTCGATTGAACTGAACATTTTTCATGCTCAATCAAAGAAATTACATCAAGGATTGAGCATCTCTGGCACTTTTCATGAAGTTGCACTTTAACTACCATCAAAAAATTTCTAAGTTCTTTTCAACTGGGCACTCAGAGTAATACAATCATATTTCAAAATTTTAAATGATTATATGAGAAATAAAGCCTATATTTTATACTGTTTTTATATGACATATTTTTGAATGAAAATAATTTTTCTTGCATGTTTACATAAATATTATGTTTGGATTTTCTTTTTAATTTTAGTTCAAAAAGATTTTAACCCAAAATATTTCATTTTAGAAGTCAAAACCATTTGTAGATGTCTGTTTAAATGTCCAATACATGGTTGAAATGTCTCTTGCATTCAATTTAATGTTTTTTGTGAATTGTTTAATCGATATTTGCAAACTGATAAAAATGTAAAACCATACTTCTCTTTAAATGAATAACTTGATAAATAGTTACATGTTAAAAAAAATATATGGTCACTGTATAAGCTCTTCATATTTCTAAATAATACTATCTACTTTTTTATTTTTCACCATTCAATACTCCAACCACTCATTACTTTTTGTTGTACTATTCTTCCCAATGTTACAAAAAGCCTCATGTTATTAGTTAACCTTTTTACTATTGGCTGCGCCCTTATAAGATCCAATCTATGCCATCATGATTATAATGTAAAAGGGTCTCCTTACAATATGCTAATGAATGCAATGATAAAAAAAGAAGTTTTTTACGATAAGCAGTTACATCAAAACCATATCATAAAAATTAATTGAGATACTAAAAGATACAGTTCCAAGCTGTAGCTGCAACTCTTTTAAAAGACTATTTCTCAGTTTACTTTCTCTATCATAATGCCTGTGTTTTTGCTTACAGTTTTTAATTGTTGCCAAAAACAATGAAAATTAATAGTTATTAAAAAGTTATCATACTTTCACTTTTTGATTGTTCCTGAAAACAGTAAAAAAAAATGAATTGTTAATAAATTTAACAAATTAATTTCAAGGCTAGCCTAAACAAGCATATACAGTCAATTGGCGATAACTCGAATATTACGATAACTCAAAGTTTTTATCGAGTCCTGACTCCTTTGTCTTCAATTCTATGCCAGTTATTCTCAATATCCCAAACTTAACTTCCTTTAACTCGAAGTTTTTTCAAAGATGACTCGAAATTTATTTCGAAAGAACGAAAAAGAAGAGAGAAAGAAGTGACTATAAGAGAAAAATTAATTCAACTTCACTTGAAATTTCTGCACAATAGGTCTCTAAAGCGAGAACAACAACAGTTGAGCCAATCTGTGATAAAAGAGTTACACGTGTGAAAATAAGTTAGTTTGGTTTTTTTTTTGTACTGTAGTGTTTACACTTTGACATGTTGCTGGACTACGAATTTGCTTTTAAGCTGTGAAGTTTTCAAGTCAACTGATTGTACCTTTATTCAAAAGCTGACCTAAGTTAAGATGCGTTCCCCTTCATTCTTTAGTTCAATCATTTGCTAATTTCCTGAGAGACAGAATGAGTTTTCTTTAATATTAAAGATGTCTAAGCAAATACTCAGACATCAATATTAAAAGAAAAAGAGAAAGTTCTAGTAGAATCCATGAATCCGAATTCCAAATGAATGAAGATGTGCACCTATCCTGAAGTAGAATCAACTCTATTCAAGTGGTTCCAGCAATATCGAAATCAAAACCATGCTTTTGATTTTTTTCTCTCAATATTTTTGATTAAACGGTGCATATTATGCTTTAAAACTTTTAAGTTTTGTAATTTTGTCTCATATAGGTATATGTACATATTAATTAAAATATTTAACAGTTTTTAATATTAAAATGTCGAAAACCGAAACTAGCGGTAAGTTGAACTTCCGATAAGTCTAAGTTTTTCGTCGGTCCCTTTAGATTTCAGTTATCGCGAATTGACTGTTTTTGTGGGGGTTTTTAAAAGCTTTTTTTTTCTTCCATCTATACTTGGTTAAAGTGCATTAAAGTTTGAGCATACAACCATATGGGAGGGGGGGGGGGTTATAAATATAAGTTATTCTCTCATTATGTGCAATTCATTTCAAAGTTGCTTTCAAAAGGTTTCACCTTAAATAAATTTCAAAATGTTAAACTTTAAAATAAAATATAAAAAATGTTTTAAAATTCTAAAGACTATTTCTATAAGCTTGGGGATTCATACATTCGTTTCACTGAAACAATTTCACACTTTTCACTGAAATATATGATAATGAACTCCTCCACTCTCCCCCCCCCCCAAATGATATCTAGACCTTATCGGTTTGATGAGGGGAGTGGAAAGGTATGAAATAAAATAAATATATGATTTCTTGGTTACAACACTCAAACATTGAAGTTGATTTTAATATCTTTATATTTAGGTTAATTCTGAAATAGCCAATTGAATTTTAATTAAAAAGTGGGAGGCCAAGAGATATAGGTGGTATAGTAAAAGCTAATCATACAAAGCTGTATACTGCCTATTTCTTCTCTCAAGTTTTTTATTTAAACTTTATTCGTTGAATTTAGAATTGACCAATATATATAGTTATTAAAATCAACTTCAGTTTCTAAGTGTTGTAATCAAGAAATCATATACTTATTTTATTTCAGTGTGAATCAAGCTTATAGAAAGTCTTTAGAATTAAAAAAATAATTTTCATATTTTATCTAGGTTCAAATAGGTCATATTTATGAGTTTAGATGATTACAGCCATGAAGTAGTTGGCTTTTGAAAATAGATGGAATCTTCTAAAATCTGCATAATAAAACTAAAATTTTCTTTGATAAAAAAGCTGAAATTGGGGGATAAATTTTTTGAACTTTGTTAGAAACGAAAATGCTTGCTAAGAAGCTATTGTGCAACATCATTGTTTATTTTTTAAAAAAATCTTATTTAATGTCATTTTTTGCTTCTGATTAGCTTATCTTGTTTGGCCTAGAAAGTTATTGAAAAACAAATGTTTGAAAAATAGGGTTTATATCAAAACATGTATTTTTTATTTTTATGTTTAGCAAATTTATATTTTATAACTATTTCGGTTCATGCAAAACAACTTTAGGGTAAAAACAATCCTAAATCTGTGCTCTAAAATCTGCAAACTATTCCCGTTCCATGTGCCAATGTATGGGAGTTTGCAGTATAAAATCTGTTGTAAGAAGTGTATAGTAGACAGAGGCTCTTCCTAATAACTAGGGCCATATTTTGTAAAAAAAAATTAAGAATGGCAATTTGAAATTTAATATTATTATCAACAGCTTTATTTCAATGTAAGTTGTAAAACTTTTCATTGACATGATTATTTCTAGTTTTCATTCATTCACTTGCTCAATCTTTTCACTATTATTATTATTTGTTTCAAATTTAAAAATGAATTAGTTTTTAAATAAATATTCATTTTTTTTGACAGAGACCAAAACTGCTGTTTACAGTAAACTTCAATGTTGTGTTTATTTATATGAATGTAAAATATGCTCACTTCAACACAATTACATATTGTACATGCAAAAGCTGTCTTTTGTGATGTTTACTGTGTTCTGTATGAACCAAGATGCATTTCTCAAAAATCTAGTCAATTTTGTTGCATTTTAAAACAATGGTACTTTTTAAAAACATATATTGTATAAAATGGGATCTTTGTTGAGAGTGAAAGTTATATTGGCAATCATGTACTGAAGTCCTAAATTTAGATTTTTATTCAATTTATAAATAAAAATATTAATAAAAGTTGAGTGAGATAATGTATATTTTCTTGTTTTTCCTTCTTTTTCTATCGAACATGTAAAGCAGACACATGAAACAGAACTCAACAGAAAATACAATAGTTGGTTCCAGTTGAATAATGCATTATAGAAATAATTTCATAAGAGTTTTTTGCAGTTACTTAGTTTGAATGTTTTCGACTTTTTAATTAAAAAGTAATATAAAAATTTGTCAAAATTATACTAATTTCTAGATAAACATAAATAACCCTTTAGAAATGAATATAATTCTACAATTTAGTGAAGATTCCGTACTAATATTTACTCACATTTATTTAACATGAAAACTTCCGTAAATTTATGTTGCTTTGTGAGTGAATTGTTTACTCAAAAGCTACCAATCATCCACAGAAATGATGAAAATCAAAAAGAGAAATGCCTGAAAAAATACAGTTTAGGGATAGGTCCTGAATTAAGCAGTTGCAGATTTGGAGGTCTATCAGAATACATTTTTGGGGGCCCCTATGTCTTGTCACAGAACTATGCAAAATAATCATGTGCATTTTTGTATGGCCATTGGGGCCCCACAACATGCTAAATGTACCACTGGAATTGACCTGCTTTGGGGGCTTCTCCCTTAGGATTGCTGTGGTCCAATTTTACCAATATACACAGGGGTCTGGCCAGAGGATATTTGGGTCCGGTAACGGACTCTTCACAAAAATCCTATCAACCAAAACGGACCTTTCACAAAATCCCGATCAAACAAAACGGACCTTTCACAAAATACTGATAAACAAGATCGGATCTTTCAAATTGTTTATTGAAAGAGCAAATCTGAAAGCAAAATAAAGTAGATTTCCATGTATAAAACCGATAATTTTTGGAACCTTTTTTGAAGTCAAATTAGAGGGATCAGCTTATACAAAATCTGCTAGTTCTACAAAAAAAAAAAAAAAAACTGCACTCTTGCAGTGCTCCTGCAAGCGATAAATAATTGCTACTGCCAAATAAATATAATGCCTGTTAGTTTCTTGGAAAGAAATTAAGCTGACTGAAAATAAGTTTGTTTTTACATAATTTTGTTTGTTTTATCACAGCTAATTAGCAGCGTTGTTGTTGTAAACTTTTCTGAAAAGGTGTTGGCAAGCGCGCTTTTCTCCCCACTCATTTAATAAACAATAATAATAATATATATCAGCAAAATGAACTTAGAACTGCAAAGGGATGGTAAGGGTGGAAAAAAAAATATGATCGCTTCAGATAGGGTTACCAACTTCAAAATTATCACCACTTAGCGTCCGTCTGTCTGGCGTTAAACCTTTATAATGACTTGATTAGAAAATATTCTCATCATTTTACCTGCTTTTCAATATTTGCGTTTTTACTGTGGGGTGCGATGTTTAACTTATTTTGGGAGAAAATTATATGGGTTTGATTTTTCGATGCTAACAAGGATGATTAACTTTAAATAAACTCTTTTAATTACCGTTTTTTTTTTTTTTTTTTCATTAAATGCCTACATTTTGAAAAATGCAATCTTTTAACATCCAATATGAGAATCATATTTTGTTCTTTTTTCGAGCTAACTTCGCTTTATTAGGATGCAAATAAATGAAAAGTCTCTATTTTCGTTAGAACTCTCATTTCAAGTTTTTTAAAGCAAAATTCCATTTTCTTTTATGAGTTAAAAAATAAAATGCTGAATCGATGGTTTAATTTTTTTTTTTTTTTTTTTTTGCTTCAACTGTGTCCACAGATATTAATGTTATGTTTATCATAGGACTCTAAAATGCAATTTTAAAATAATTTTATCGAAAATATTTCTTGTACAAGCCGTTTTTATATTTTGGATGCCTTCACCTTGAGAATTGTGATCTCTTTGCATCCGCTATGGGAATCCGGTTTTTTCGAATTTTTGATGTTTAGTATGCTTTGTTAAGAGGTAAACAAACAAAATCTCTTTTTTTTTTTTTTTGTTAAAATCATATAATTTATAAGTTTTAAACGAAGTTCTGTGCTTTTTAAGAGTGTCTTGTGTCAAAAAGTTAAATGCTGAACCCCCTTTTCTGATTTTTTTTTCTTTGTTACAATTATTTTAAATACTGTTCAGAAATATTTCCAGTACATTTTAACATAATGCAGAATGGTAGATAAATATTGATACTTGAGAGAGCGATGCCGCCCCCCTTCCCCCGCCAATAACTAGAAAAACACTCCAGAATGATATTCTCGATGTAGAAGAGGAAAACACTCAACTTGAAGTTTAAATAATGCAGTTTGTGAAATCTCTTAATTCTAAAATTTTGGTTTAACAATTTTTTTTTATTTTAGTTTTTTATTTTTTTTATTTTTATTTATTTATTTATTTTTTTTGAAATTATTTGATTTTTCACAAAATTAATTCATTTTTCACAAAATCATTTCATTTTTCACAAAAAACGGACCCTGTGAAAAATCCTGGACAGATCCCTGATACAGTGGCTGCGACCATCCCCGCACTTTTTTCATCATCAAAGATTGCCTAAACTTTCTTAAGATTTTAATTTGAAAAAATTTCTCGAGAGGTCACCTGAGCATCATCAAGGATAGATTAAAATTGCAATTTTTAGACTTTGGTTTCAAAAAATTTCCATGGTAGAACCCGTAAACATGCTCCTTCCTTTTCGTAACTTCAAAGATGACCTAAATTTGCGTTATTTAGATTCCTATTTCTGATGTTTTTTTTTCTAGGCAGAAAAGCCACTTGCTACACGCTTCTTACATCGGTGAAAATATGTAAAAATGCGTTTTTTAAACTCCCATTACAGAACAAATTCAGGGGTAGACCTCCGAATATTCCTTTGACGTCACCAAAGGACGTCTAAAATCGAGTTTTCAAGGCTTTATCAGTTCCAAAGGAGAACCTTCGAACTTATTCTTTCCTCATTAAGTCACTCAAAGATGTCTTAAAATAGTGGTTTTGAAACATTCAACTTTGCAACATTTTCGGGAGAGAACTTCAGCTCGATTTGCCATCAGTTTACTAAAAATGTCATAAATTCGCCTTTTTGGACACCAGTCTCGGGATTTTTTTCGGGATGTTACCTTATTTACATCACCAAAGACAGCCTAAGCGTTTCTTTTAATACTTCAGTTTCGAAAATTTTTCTGGCTAGAGTTTTCGAAGCCTTAAGTTCCCCCAAAGGTAGCCAAAAGTAAAATCTTCAGGGGTTCTAAAATGTTTTGCCTTCGCATTTAAAATCTATAATCACTGCCTCTGCCAATATACTTTGAAACTGTATAATAGTAAAAGCAATTTATAATTAACTTACATTATGAGTTTTTGGCGCCCAGGATGGCTGCCCCATTTGTCTTTGCAGTATCTGACACTGTATAGGGAGACCTTTTCTTTATATGGAAAGCATTTTTTATCTTATGTAACATTCCAATTAAAAATGAGGCAGCTAGAAGCAAAGGGATACAAGTGATAAAATAAAAGTTTTGTGTAAAACATGTTCAAATGATAGGTAGGCTTTCATTGAAAAGTTTTTCTAAATTAGTGGCGGCAAATCTTGTTTTTATCCTGAGGCAGCAATGTGCCAGCTGCGCCAATCGCCGGTCCTGCTCCAAAAGACCGCCAAATGGACTTTTCTGTGCCAAAATCGGACAAATTTGCACCAAAACTGGAATTTTGCATTTAATGTTGCAGTTCCTTCAGAATATTTGGGAAAATATCATTAAGTTTATGCATTTAAAAATTATTTTTACGTTTTTTTGGCTTAGTCCCGATTTTTTGCGCATTTCAAAATCCAATTGCATCCGCTTTTGAAAAACTCGATAGTTTTAATTTTTTATGTGATTCTGTTCCTTTGACTAGAAAAATTTTGCACTGATCATTATCTTCAACCTTTGTTATCTTTTGTTGTTGTCGTATCTAATGACGTGCAGAGTGCGAAAGGTTTAGATGCCTCAAAAGCCTTTTTGAATATATTACATAAAACAAACAAATTTTAAAAATGGGTATCAAAGCAATCAAATTTAAATGTGCAATAAAGCAGTGATGTATTAATACAAGTAAATGTGTGAACTAAATTTAAATCAAGAAGTGCAAGAAAAAAGTAGAGCAGGACAGGACTTGTCTTTTGGGAAAAATATTCGACAAAAAAAATAATTAAGAAAGCTTTAATTTGTAATTGTAGTTATGGTGTTTTTGCATGCTTAATCTCCTTTTTTATTATTTTATCATGTCACACGTGTTTCTGAGTGTGAAATATACATTGATACAAAATTTAAATTTTTGCTGCTGCAAGTTGCACCAAATTTGCAATTTTACTGCTCCAGGCAGCTCAAAATTGGCTATTTTACTGATCCAGATTCACCGTTTTACGGCTCCAAACTCACCATTTTCCTGCTCCCAAGATTGCTCCAAAAGCGAGTTTTGGTCGGCATATCACTGCTGAGGGCCTATCTCATATTAAAATGATTTTCTTGAGTCAAAACACAATTTCAAAATATTTTTAATTTTGCAAAAAAAAAAAAAAAAAAAACATGAAAAAATAAAGAAAATTATTAATCAAATTGTTGTTTTCATTACTTGATGCTTATTTTATGAATTGCATCTGCTACCAAAAAGATAACTAATTATTTGGCTCCAAATTTGTGCCATCGACTAATCCTGGTTCTCAATTTAACATTGAACAAAACAACAGGTCAACTTTGTTGGGCACCACTGTTCTAAATAATGCTGTATAGTAACATCAACCTGGGCTGATTACCATCTTTTGCCTCGAAACAGATCTACCAATTGCACTAGTTACCTCCAAATTTTGGCGCCTTATGCTTCCAGGCCAGGGTTTTGATGTGAAAAACTAGACTAAAATGTCAAAAACCAGTCGGAAACTCTAATACTGACTTCATTATCAATGCAGTCATCATTGGCATTTTCATAAGATTTTTTCATGCTGAAAAATTATTTCTCTGTAATTTACACATCATATTAGTTTAATGAATTAAAAATTAAATTAATAAATTTAATTAAAATAAGTTTAAAATTTTTAATTTAAATTAATTTGTTATACTATAAAAATAGTTATGGATATTAAAACTTAAATCCAATTTTCAAAGTGGTTCTGTTTAAATTTGTTTCATAAAATAAATTATAAGTTTTATCAATCTAAAAATCCTTCGATGTCAAGCTTTATTTGTATCCTTTTTTTTCTTTAAGTGAAAGTAAAACTACATTGATCGGTACTCTATGATTGATTAACTATTAACTTGGGTGGAGGTTACATATATAGTGTACATCCCAGTGGCAGAAACGGCGCAACACGGCGACAATGTTGCGGACAACAAAACCCTAACCTGGACAGTTCTGTTTGCGCTAAAAAAAATAAAAGTGGCCTGCAAAAAAAAAGAGGTAGTCCGCAGAGGAAAAAAGTTGTCCCCAATTGTCAGACATTTATTTAAATGAACTGCACATGTGATTGTTCTTTTTCCCCTGCCAGCCTGCCTGCTGCACTTTTAAACCAAAACAAAACGATCTTTTTCAAATTGTTCACAATAAAAGAAAATCTAAAATCTAAATAACCTATATTTCTGTGTACAAAAAAAAAAAAAAGTCAGCACATTTCTGTGATGCAAGGGACAAATAACTAGCCTGGTGAATAATTTTGCTTGTTTGTTTGTTTTATCATATCCTTAGCAGTGGCGTTATAAAGTTCTCGAAAAATGCAGTGTAAGAACTTTTTTTCCCGCTAATGACTTTAAAAAAAAAAGCATTTATCAGCGAATTGAATTTTTTTTCATCGCGTCAAATAGCGTTACCAGCTTTAAAATTATCACCATTTAGTGTCTGGTGTTAACAGGGGCGGATCCAGACAGAATTTTCGGAGGGGGCCATTTGGAAAAATATGATGCTTTGGAAATTTTAGAATTTTACAAATATCAATATAGCCCACCTTTTAACCAGAGCTTTTTTAGGAATTTTCACTAGGCGACACAAATTGAACATAAAGGCTGTATAACATTTCCCAATAATTTTCCTCTTTTCTGAACAAACGTGTGCATATATCATTGCCTCAAAGTGGTATTCCTGTAATCAGTACTAGAAGTTTCTGAGGCGACTGGTATAGGACTTCTGTTTTAAGAAGAATCCGATATGAACCAACCGTAAGTATAATATTAACTCCGAAGTAAAGGGGGGCCCGGGGGTTGGTCCCCTGGAGAAATTTTCGAATTTCTAGTCTTAAAAACGCATTTTAGACGATCTCTGGTAATGTTTGGGGAGAAGAGATTCCGTGGCGCTCCCCTGCATATTTTTCGAAATAGTAGCTCTAAGAATGCAGTTTTAGACGATCTTTGATGATGTTAGAGGGAGGAGAGATTTGAGGCCCATCAAAGGAAATTTTTCTGATTTGTAATCTTAGAAATGTATTTTAACTGTCTTTTGTAATATAAAGGGCTCGGGTGCGATCCCCCCTCCCCATTTTTTGAAATTGAAACCATAAAAACGCAAACATTATCTCCAATAGAGGAAGGTGCGGAGGTTCTTTTTTTGCAATTAGAGCTAAAAACGCAGTTTAATACGATCTTTGGTGATGATATGCGGAGGAGAGATTCGAGTGCCCACACAAAGAAATTTTTCTACGAGTAATTTACAATCTTAAAGATGCATTCTAGTTATCTTTGGTAATTGTAGGGGAGAAGAGGTTTGGAGTGCTCCTCCGGAAACTATAGCTCTAAAAAGGATGTTTTAGACGTTTTTTGGTGATGTTAAGGGGAGGAGAGATTAAAAGGCCCATCCCAAGAATTTTTTTAATTTATAGACTTCAAAACGAATTCTAGACTATCTTTGGTAAGGTTAGGGGTTGAAGAGATTCTGATGTCCACTCCCAAATTTTTTTTCAAAATTTAACTCTTTAAATTAGAAATGTAAGCAATCCATGATTCATGAATAACTCTTCGAGGACCAGCAGTTTTTCGAAACTGAAGCTCCAAAAACGTAATTCTTGAAAACTTTCAATGACGTAAGGGGGGGAAGGAGTTCTCCATCGGAAACATTTTGAAACTCGGGCGCTTAAAACAAAATTTAGGCCGATCTTGAACGATGTTGGCGAAAAGGAAAGGTGGGGAACCCTCCCCTGGAAACTTTTACAAGTTACTTTTTTAAACGCTGTTTGTAGACGATCTTCGGTAATATTAACAAGAGGAGTGGTTTGGAGGGCCCCATATTAAAAAGTGAATGAAGAATAATTACATAGCACAGCATAAAGCCAGGTTAAAACTTAAATCTAACTTTAACTTAATGCGCAATCATTAAATTAATTTTATTATTAACTTTTTATTAACAAATTTTCGTTCGTCTGTTCGGAGGGAATATCAAAACAGGTTGTATATCTATTGACAGGCTAGTAAAAAAATATTTTTAAAATATTATAGATAAAATGTTTCTTTAAAAATTTCTGTACAAATTTCTTTGAATCTTAAGCTAGGAGCTGCTTTTATTTCCAATGTACATAAGCGTAGGTTTTTTGCAACATAAATTTGTAAGCAAAATTCATACTTTTAGCTTGAAAATTAGAAAAACTAAGTTTTTGAAATGAAATACATTTAAAGTATGAAAAAGAACAACACAAAAGCGTTATATCATACAAAATCTTCGGATCTAATTGCACTTATGTTTTTTTCTCAAATTGGAATTTCCTTTTAGTTTCAACTTAGTATTGCATACAATATAGTTAATCTGTGTAGGTGTTAATTACTAAAATAACTTACCATTTCTTAAATTAGGAGCTGAAGAAATAGTTTTCGTTTTATCCAGTAGTGAGATGTTGGCTCAGGGGTGTGAATCTATTTCTCAAAATACCATATTTTTATATTGAATCACATATAAAACTAGACACAAATTTTCTCTAGATTTCAAAATCGTGATTTTTTTCTCTGACATAGCAAAAAAATATGTGTACCTTCCAAAGAGACCGGAAACCATCCGGGTATTCTTGCTTGCTTTGTGGGAGACACCGCGGTCATACGTGCTAAATGAACTCAAATATTTGGTATACACTTGATATTTTTGAAATTTTCGTGGGGTGGCCATGCCTTTCCTCTGCCATTGTTTCCATTCATGTTAGTCTTCACATGAATTACAATGATTTTTTTTTTCAATTTAAGCAAAAAAAACTATACTTGAAACTTCCTCCAATGTGGTTTTATGGCTCCTTGGCATTGTTTTTATATTCATGTTAGACTTTGAGGAATAATAAGGATTTTTTTAATATTCAACTCTGAAAAAGGTTTTTAACTGTTTTTGAAATTTTCTCAGGGTAGCGATGGCCCCCCTCTCATTGTTAGACTTTGTATGCATTATAAGGAAAGTTTTTTGCATTTATGCTCAAAAAAGGTTTTTTTAAACTATTCTTGAAATTTTCTCGGGGGGGGGGGTTCTTTACTCAACCCCTTTTTTCTGTCACGACTCTGAATTTTCGGTGAATATATATCAGTGATAAGTTTTAAACGAAATTCTGAGATTATTTTAGAGTTTCAAAGAGTTAAATGCTCAACCACTGCTTAAATTTTATTTTATTTTTTTTAAATTTTTGAACAAAAATTAATATTATTAACAGAAAAAAGAAAAAATATCACAAAAACACCCACATTGAAATTTTGTTTTACAATCCCCCCCCCCCTTCCCCACGCAAAATCATTTGATTTTTCACAAAATGAATCTATTTTTCACAAAAAAATGGACCCTATGAAAAATCCTGAATAGACCCCTGTTCAATAGCCAATGCATGTTTGTAAATGTCAGGTGTCCACCAAGGCAGGAGGTGGGGGGGTCATCAGATTGCACCATTAAAACTTTTAGGGGGGGTCCCGTTCTAGAGAGGGAAGTGCTTCAAAGAATTTAGGGCCATTGTCTTTGGGGGGGGGGGTCATCTCCTGCTTTATTTTAAAAATAATTATTTCAAAAAAAGACGTTTTTTTTAAATCAAAGCCACGCTAGAAATTTTGCAGACAGATTATGAAGTTCTAAAAGCTTGTCGCAGACAACCACAAAACTTTCAGCCACTGGGGTGTGCATTACATTTTTTTCTCCTTTTAATATACATTTTTTTAAACATTTGCTCATGTTAATGCTAGCAGCATCCCTTTATTTAAAAAACCTTTTGTAACAAAACTCAATAGAAAATACAAATGAAATTGAATTGATCATCTAAATTTTACAAGAAATAAGTTTGGTTATGGCTCTGAAGTATTTATATTTAAATATTCTGTTTGCATAGAAAGTATGTTGTTGACAAATATGTCAGTAAAACCAAATGTTTTTGAGGGTTTAATTTCAATGTTATTTATTTTTTTTACTTAATTTTATTCAAGGTTTTTGTTTGTTTAGACTGAACAATATTAAGCCTAACCATCTCTGTTATGATATTGTCAAAGCATTTAATATACAATGCAAAATTTTGGACACAAGACGCTAAAAAGCAGAATATTATTGAAACAAAAGGCTTTCAATTCATCACATTTTTAAAAAACTCAAGTAGAAAATTTCTTAAAGCATTTTGTAGATTTAAAGCCCCATACAGATGCATAACTTCTTGCAGATTGTATTTAAAATTTGTAGTTTTGGTAATAGACATCAAAATACTTGTACAGTTTAAAAGTTAAATGTAGCTATCACTCAGAAAACGTCAATTCATATGATTTGCAGTGCCATAAAATTGTTCAAATTTTAAATGCATCAATTATCAGTGGTGTGAAACTTCACTGTGCCTTCAAATCTTTATTTAAAAAAAAATCACAACCAAATTTTAGACAATCAGCAAGAAGTTCTGCATCTGTATGGGGCTTTAAATTTACATGAGGCTTTCGAGAAATTATTTTTTACCTTTGAGTCTGTTTTAAAAATAAGATAAATTAAAAACTTTTTTCTTTCAAATGACATTGAGTATGAAATTCCACATTCAACCCTTTTATTTAAATAAAAACTAAATTTGAGACACCCCTTTTTACTCAATTCTATCTTGCTTTCCTTCTTCCCTAGTACATCAATTACATTCCCAGTTTTTCTTTTACAATCAGCTATCATATTTTATTTATGTAGATCCTTGCTTACTTTAATCATCAAATTTTGAAAACACTCCAAAATTCATCTTCCCTTCATATTACTTTTTGATTGATTTTTCATTACTATATTGGAAATAACACAACTAATAGTGAAAAATAAATTTAAACAAAATTATTTTAATAACCAATTAGGAGTTATTCAAAAATAAATTTCAAAGCACAGTCAAGGAAGGTTCTACAATACTCTTAGTTTAGAATATAATTTAAACAGATTAGTACTTCTACTGATAGATTAATTAAAAATGAACAGATAAGTAATAATGGAAAATTATGCAGCTAAATTTTATTTTGGAATTCCACAATTTTCAGCATTTAGATTTGGGCTTTTTCTGCTATAGGATAATTGTTCATTTATATTTCTCCCCAACCACCTCAGTAGGAAATCATTTGCAACTCTAAACATATTTTGTCTGCAAAATTAAATTTGAATTAATTATATTTCTTGCTGCAAGATAGTTCTTTTCAATTATTACAGGTCATAACTTTAACAAACTTGGTATTTGAAACAAGTATTTCAAAAATCATACATTTATCTTCTCACTCTTGTAAAACCATCATCATCAGCATTATTACGTGTATCTTTTCGGAAGGAATCTCTTTCATCTTTGGTATCCACTCTTCTATCCGAACGATCATTGCTTGAAAGATTGTCTCGAGCCCGCCAGGACGATCCACCAGATGGTGCAGAATCTTCCTTTCTAGCACTTCTCCAGCTATCTCCAGAAAATCGAGCACCTGTACTCCTTTCCGTCCTTCCTCCACGATCAAATCTATCTCTGCTATCAAAGCCCTGATCCTTTCCGAAGCGGTCTCTTCCGCTATCAGGAGCATCTGATTGATCTCTATCAAAGCCTTGAGGTGGTCTATCTCTCTGGTCTCGAGACCGATCACCTAGCGGCCTCCTCATATCCCTATCATCTCTGTTTCTGCTTAAAGCTCCAGACCTCCAATCACTTAATGGGCGATCTCTATTGTCATCGGATCTTAATGGGCGATCCCTGTTATCATCAGATCTTAACGGGCGATCCCTGCTGTCATCCGATCTTAATGGGCGATCCCTGTTGTCATCCGATCTTAATGGGCGATCCCGATTATCATTGGACCTTAATGGGCGATCCCTATTATCATCTGATCTTCTCCATGAATCACCACTACCATCCTGTGGCATGTCACGGAAAGATCGAGAATCTTCTTTTCTCCATACTGATCCTTCCTCCTTGGGCTTTCTTCTCCAAGCATCATCATCCCTCTTGTCATCTCTTTTGCGCCAGTTCATGTCTTCTTCAACAGGAGGTCTGGATTCTTTTTCTTCCCTTCTTGATCCCCAGCCTTCTTTTCTCTCTGGTTCCCGCTCTCTTAATGATCCAGATAAGGGCTTTTGAGATGGCATGGATGAATCCTTCAAACTCTTCTTTTCTTCATCTTTCTTCTTTTCTAAAGCAGCCAACTCTTCTCGGCGCAGTCTTTCTTCAATTTCCTTCTCTTTAGCTCGTTTTTTAGCTTCAATTTCTTCCAACTTTGCTAAAACTTCTTCACGTTCTCGTTTACGTGCCTCGTCTATCTCACGTTGTTTCTTCTCTTTTTGGTCCTTCAGCCATTGTTCTCGTCTATCTTGTTTTCTTTGCTCTTTTCTCTCTGCAAGACGTTTCTTTCTTTCTTCCTCAAGGACCTTTTCAAAGGCAGCAAACTTTTCTTCGTAAAGAGATGCACGTTCTTTCTTCAGACGTTGTAGAAATTTATCTCTTTCTTCCTTCAACTTTACTAGGCGATCTCTGTATTGGATCGATATAGCACGCTCTTCCTTAATAGCTTTGATTCTCTCCTTCTCATGCAGCTCCCAAAATTCAATGTCTTTCTTTCTATGTTCTTGGTACTCTTTCTCAAGTAATTCAATCTCTTCTATCCTTTTAGCACGTTCAAGATGATCTAATTTTCTTTCTTGCTTCCTCAGTTTG
This sequence comes from Uloborus diversus, assembly GCF_026930045.1. Lineage (NCBI taxonomy): Eukaryota > Metazoa > Arthropoda > Arachnida > Araneae > Uloboridae > Uloborus > Uloborus diversus. Next base: position 16,092 of record NW_026559193.1, on the reverse strand, counting down.
GACTGCAGCTCTTTTCTCTCACGATCCAATTGCTCAACTTGCTTATTTAATAAATCATCTGGGTCTAATTTTTCCAGTTCTAATTCATCCATTCCTTCAAAAATCCTGCATCCAATTTCAGTTTTTTTAAGTTGTTCTATTTTCTCCATCACCACTTTTCGTTTCATTTCAATCTGTTCTCGTAGCAATCTCTGTTTCGTCCGTTCTTCAGTTTCTCTAGCCATTCTTTCTTTTTCTGCTTCTCGCAGTTTCTGCTGTTTGTCCTCTTGCAATTTTCGCTCTTCTGCTTCCTTTTGATAACTCAAATTTTCTAACATCTCCTTACGTTCTTCAATTATAGCTTGACGGTTCAAGATGCGTATGTGATCTTTTGATGATGTTAACAGGTAAGCTTTGATTATTTCTTTGCTAAGATCCTTCCTTTCTACCTTCATTTTATCTGGCCTTATGATACTCACTGCTTTCTTCAACACAGAGTTTATAAATACCAGCTGATTCCTCATTTGTTCACTGGGCATACTTTGAAGATGAGGACCTTCTACTATTTCTATTTGAGATACATTTAATTCTGAGCCAAAGTGAAAACACTCCTTTTTGTGATCAATTCGTACCTGCAAATCATTTCGTCTGGATATCTGAACAATTAAATATTCTAGTGTAAATGGCTGAATAAAGGGAATTAGGCTCAAAAGCCTAGAAAACTGGATAGTTTGATAAACTTGACTTATTTCCTTAACTAATCTAACAACAGTAATGTCCTGAATAGGTGGAATATATTGTCGAAGTTCTGGAAAGTCATCCCAACTATTTAAAAAGTCAAAGCATTGCTGAATACGTGAGCATAATTTCAGGGGGTGGAATTCTGTTTCCAACCATCTGTATAGGTCTTGAAGTTGAGTGGGAGCATAATGAATTATTCCAAATCGTACCAGATCTTTAATAAGATTGACTCGAGTAGGGGGATTGGGGAGTCCAAGCAATGTAGATAACAGGCGGTGATTCTTATCAATCACATTTTCATCAGTTTCAACCAGGCGATCAATTTCAGGACGATTTGGAGGCATTGGTATAGCAAGCGTTGCAAGAATGACACGAGAAGCCATTTTTGATATTTCTTCAGCTGTGATATTCTTTTTTTGTTCTCTTGATAAGTAGAATAGGCGAAACAATGCTGCTGCATGAAACAGATAATTTTGGCTTTTCCAAAATACAAGAGCAAGTTTCTGATAATAATTTGCCATAAGCCTGGGATTTGGAGCTTTTTTGGATAGATTCATTAAGCCATGAATATCTTCGATTGCTTTGTAAGCTTCCTGATACAACTCCATTTGAATAGCGCTGTCCAGCTGCACAAGTCGAGTTTCCAAATGCATTGCTTGGCTTTCAGGATTATTCAAGTTAACTGATGTTTGCTGATTTTGATGCTTGTGTATGTGCCCAAGATGAGCTCTAAGATTATCACAGAGTTTACGAAATTCCGTCTTTCGATTGTATTTCAAACAAAATCGGAAGGCTTCTTGAGCAATATCATGGTAAAGGCGCTCGACTCGTGAATTATTACGCAACAGCTCCAAACATTGACGATAAGACTCCCAGAGAAACTTTACCCAGGGAGCTAGCACGACTCGATCGGTTCTGTCTTGTGTATCTTCACTGCTCACAGCACTTAGCAGAAGATCTTCTGGTGTTTGGACTTGATCTAAATCATCTATGTCAACAACACTTTGCTTAGACTCTTCTCTAGCAGCTTCCGTCTTCTCTTCAGCCAATTTTAAGTAGCCACGAACTACATCTTCCAAAGATTTAATATTAACTTGTTGACAGATATTCCGATACTGAAATAATCCTTCTTTAGCAACATGACTTCTTTTTAAATCAACACATAGTTCCAAATACTTGCTCATAATAGGCTCGTGAATTTTTTGCCATGTTCTGTGTTTTCTACTTTTAATAACATCATATAGAGCATCAAGTGCTCTTTGCTTTTTACCAACATCGATAAATTCGTTGGCCCTTTTCAGGGCATTTTCTGGCCTTTGGAAATAAAGCGGCATTTTGGTTCGTCCGATGTTCAGAAAGTACAACGATTATTAGGAGAAATGATCAGTGTTAAAACCAACCGCATATAATAACACATGGAAAAATTAGAATCACAGTGAGTTTTCCACTTTTTGATTTGTCAGACTATTCCGAAAACGAAAATAAAACTGGATGTGATACAAATTTATCATCCAGCAACGTTGAACGAAATGTTGCATGGATGATTACGGGCACAGTCAGACTCTATTGTACATTTAACGCATTAATTATTCCGCACGAAGACGATTCTCATTGCGAAAGAAAATTATTGTTTTGTAAATAACAACTCTGTTGGTAAATTTAAATCAAAGTGTCAAAAAATATTCAACAAATTACTATTATCAGGAAAAATAACACAAAGAGTCAAACAATGGCTGCAATTAGCTAGCAACCCTCTCAGTGACTTGGCGTGTTGTCAGACTTTTGGCAATGACATTTGGCAATCATTTTGATTTATCCAAGCCACCGAAATTTGTCATTCATGCTGCCATCTGGTGAAGATACTACGTACAAAAAATGAAATTACTCGCACATCCATCGGGATTTTTTAAAACATATTTTGAGTAGAAGCCGGGTTTTATGCGCAAAAATTTATCAAAATGTGCCATAAAATATCCTTAAATTTGCACTAAAAATTCTAGAACTAAGCTTTAACTATTTTTAGTAAAATTTTTTATGAAAGCAAATTTCACATTTCAATAAAAACACAAAAGACCTTTCTACTCTTGTTTTTTTTTTTTTTTTTTTTTAATATTTTTGGCGATAACACAGTGGTGACTTCCCCTCTAGGTGCACGTAATGGGGCGGAGTCACGGACAGACTGCGCTATTGAAATATTTAGGGGGGGGGTATTTTGAGGAATATTTTTCTCATTTTTGGGAGGCTCTCGTGATATTTCTGAGGGTGAGACCTTGACCTTAGGGGGGTGGGGAGGTGGCACCCCTGGATAACATATAACATGCAAAATAATCTAATGATCCAAGAAAAACCACAGGTCACCTGATCTTTTTTGTTCTTGGTGAAGAACAAAATGTTTTTTTGTAATCCTTCTTTTATGAAAAACATTGTATTCATTCATCAATTTATTGTATCAATTTGTATGAAAAACGAGTAATATGAAGTTATTTTGAAAATTTTCCATTATAAGCATTAATGAAAAAAAAAGCAAAAACGTGCAATTGCATATGCATTTAATCCAAGATTCGGGCTCTAATTATTAGGATTTCTTTCTTTATAAGAACTCCTCGTGTAATTAATTAGAGTCAGATAGACAGATTGTAACCAACTGTTCTACAGAAAATCAGAAAAAAATTCTTTTGAAACAATAACTGCGGATTGAGTCTGGAACGAACGAGAAATACGATTTCAATGTTAATGCAAAAAACGAAGAAAAAAGAATCGAAAACTCAAATTTGTTCCTGCAAGTTTTTTTTTTTTCGCAGCTCAAATTCGCGTTAATTCAGGGGGGGGGGACAACCGCCCCTCAACTTTTTATGGTTGATTTATTCAACCTATTTTTACTTTCTTCTATATCTAATATATAGAAGAAAGTATTGGATTCGTGCAAATTTTCGAATTTCGAATTTTGACGGATTCGAACGTTTTAAGGTGTGCTGAGTCCATTTCGACTATTTTTGGAAAATGTCTGTCTGTCTGTGTGTGTGTGTGTCACGTCTGTGTGTGACCAGTTTTTTGTGGCCGCTCTACAGCAAAAACTACCGCATGAAATTGAACGAAATTTGGTACACATATGTGCCCCTATGTGAACTTGTGCCCATTGGTCTTTGGCGCGAATTCCTCCAAGGGGGGTGGAGCAATGGGACGTTTTTTGAGTTACGCGTGCTTGCTATTCCTCAGGAAGTAACTATCGGAATCAAACAAAATTTGGTCCATATGTTTCCCCTAACAGGAGCAGGTGCTGATTCAATTTTGGTGTCAATAGCTCAAACGGGGGTTGAATTATAGAACGTTTTTTGTCGTCAATTGTGACTGCTGTATCTCAAGAAATAACTAACGGAATCAAACAAAAATTTTTTGACAAGTAGCCCTTAGTGAGTATAAGAGCTGATTTTATTTTGGTGTCAACCAGCTAAAAAGGGGGTAGCGCAATCGCCCGTTCTTTTTTTCCATTGTGAGTGCCCTATCTCAAGAAGTAATGCAACGTTCTGGTTGAAATTTGGAATATATGTGAATCCATACGTAAACAGGCTTTGGTTCAATTTTGACTCCAATCGCTCCAAGAGGTGTTGATTTTTTTTTTTTTTTTTGCGAATAAAAATAGTTTTATTAATCCAACAATAAGAAAGATAAATCGTAATAGATTGTCGTCTGCGTATTTCTCGTGATTTTAATTGTATGGAAATGATCGGAAATATTATCCATAGACTAATAATAAGAGTAGACCGAGCTTCCCCAGACTTGCTGATGAAAAAAATTGGTTCATGGATACATCATGTGACTGGTGGAAGGCTCGGCGAACTACTTTGGCGGCATGGTTGCCAGCTGGCAGGATTATCTATAGTTTGGCACTCGACATGTATTTTAAGACGTAATGTGATTTTATTATAATTTTTTTCCCAGGTGCAGAGATGATTGAACTGTTTTTCTTTTAGTTATGCATTATTTTGACATTAGTAATTAGCTTTTGTTGCCCAGTTTTCAGTAACTTTTATTTCATTCGGAACTACTACATCAGCGTTGGCGTAAACGTAATGGCGTAAACGTTTTGCATTAACGCAAAAATGTACTAATCGGTATCTTAAATTGAAATTGTAGGTAAAAATCTTACCGTTTGCCGATTCTTTTTGGGAGCTTGCATCTTTAATTGCTTAGAGAGTTATTAAAATTGAATAAAGAAAATGCACAATACTATCTAAACGAAAAACTCACTATATTAACAAAGTATTTACAACTTAGAATAACAAATTTACAAATCAGACTCCATAAAAGATCATTCTTTCGTGTTTCATCAATTCTATTTATTTTATTTCTCGCTCGCGTTGATCGTCTGCTACGATCAACGCTCGCTGTTGCTAGGATATCCACCAGTCACATGGTTTGGTTTATGAGCAGCAAAAGGGTTACCATAGCTCGGTCTACTCTTATTATTAGTCTATGATATTATCTCAATTATTTAAAATTTTTAACTGTTGCCATCTTATGTTTGTTAATAAATAAAATATTTGTAATTAATTCAAGTAAGGCTTTTAAAGTAACTTTCCATTTTCGCTCTTTGTTTTGTTTTTACAATAATTCAGACATTGGGATGGTCGTCAAGTTTTTGCATGTGTAATTTTGTTTTTGTTAGGAATATTGCTTCCTCGTCAAGCATGGGGAGGGATCAGAAAAAGGAAAAATATAGAAGAAAGTTTCGTGATGGCCACAACATACTAGTTTAATTAAGGAACCAAAACTAGAAATAGTTTGAAAAAAAACCGGAAATATCAAAATTTTCAGAAGATTAATTATTTTTTTTACTTTTGTACACCATTTTATGAAGCATTATTTAGCTCCAGGGACGTGTAGAGAAATTTTGGGACCCGTCAGAAAATGACTTTTACGTGCAACCTCCATATTGTTTACCCTATTTATATTTCACCCTTAATTTTAAAAATCTCTGACCCCCCGTTCAGGCTCGGGCCCGGGCCAACAGGTGGTCCTTCTCACCCCCCCCCCCCCCTCTGCATGCCCCTGTTTAGTACAAGCAATTACTTTTGTTATTGTATTCATTGTTTAAATATAATTAGTAAATCAATTGTTTTACTGAAACAAGCCATACTTAAAGTCAAACCAAACAACGTAAGTAGAAGCACAAATTTGAAAATTACAGCAGACACGTGTTTCGGCGTTACAGGGAACGCCTTTTTCAATGCAAAAAATAATGAGCTTATGGATGAAAAGACATCCGACAAAAGGGCTTTTGTCGGATGTCTTTTCATCCATAAGCTCATTATTTTTTGCATTGAAAAAGGCGTTCCCTGTAACGCCGAAACACGTGTCTGCTGTAATTTTCAAATTTGTGCTTCTACTTACGTTGTTTGGTTTGACTTTACTATTCAGCACAAAGGTATTTATTTATCTTAAGCCATACTTGTTTAATAACATTATTAAAAACTGTTTATGTCATCTCAAAATACTTCGGGCAAAAAATGTGTCTAATTCATCTTTAAGTGTTTCTTCAGGGAAAGTTTATTGTGTACAAAGTTCTTCAAAGTCTTAAGAAAACAGTGAGTTAAATTAAGATGTTGGATTTATATCAATTTCCACTTATCTGTTTTCAAAATCAGCACTAGCAAAATTTTGTACTTTTTTTTTTGTCTCTCTTTTTTTTATAGCAATCACGATTGCTTATTGTTCTCACTTGACTGTTTCTGACGTGCTATGATTTTATTTTCCGCCCACCACCCTCTGCAGCACCACCGTCGACCGGCCTCACGATGCTGCTCCTCTAGCGAAAACCTTCTCCAGATTGCGTCCATATCCTACACGCATACATATACACATGCATGCTACACACACACTCACATACCCACACACACATACACACAAACCCCATCACACACATACACACACACACACACTCATGCCTACACAAAGACACAAACACACGCCTACACACACCTACATACACACATACCCACATACACACACATGCCTGCACACACGCAAAATAACACGTGATTGCGAAAAACATAAATTTGAATTCAAGATGTCAAAATTCAAATTATTATTTATTTATTTATTTATTTTGAGCAATCGCGATTGCTTATTCTTACTTGACTGTTTCTGGTGTACTATGCTTTTATTTTCCCCTCGCCTCCCTCTGCTTAACCACCGGCGACCGGCCCCTCCCGATGCTGCTCCTCTAGCGAGCTAAGGCTCCTGCTTGCGTCCATATCCTGCACACACACACACGTATACATACACACACACTCATGCATGCACACAGACACAAACACACGCACACACATACATGCAGACACCTACACATACACAGATACAAACACCCGCACACACCTACACACACACACATACACATCCCCACCCCCCAACACACACAAACACACATGCCAGACCCGTGTCCAGGATTTCATAAAAGGAGGGGTTGAAACCTTTTCCCTTTGTAACTTCCGTTGTCAAAGGAAAACTAACTACGCGTGTTGAATAGTTCATTTTAGTTCGATAACTAGGCTTTTTTTTTAATACGTTTTGCGTTTTTTTTTTTAAATGAAATCTTATTTGTACAGTTGAACATTTTGTAAAAGCACACATTTCTTTTATGCCACCTCATTTTCCTTCTTTTTTTTTCTTTTGTTTTTCCATCAAATAACATTGAACAGGAATTGAATGAAAATAAAAATTTTATTTTTTAAAAAAATATATTGCTGTTTCGCATAGAAACATTTTTCTACTGTGTGAAACGACTAATTCATCCAACACTAAAGGCGTACCATAAAAAAACAAAAAGCAAAGTAACCATTTTCCCTGTCCCTAAGTTTTTTTTTTGCGGGGGGGGGGGGGCTACGTCATTGGGGTCTAATACTCTTTTAAATAATTTTCCCCTGCATGCTTACAGCATTGCCGGACTCCCCAACCATTCCATTTTTTCAAGCACTTAGAAGCGAAGGTGCTTGGGAATCCTACAATTGAGGAAAATGTTAATTGTTAAAGTTGAGGAAATATTAAAGAGGGTGAATACTGTATCAGAGTTTAACTCTAAAATTAATTAAAACTTAAAATACGTTTTGGAAAATCGTTTAATGATTCATTGATTTTTTTTTTCAATGGGAGGGGTTTAACCCCTAAAACCCTCCCCTTGGACACGGCTCTGACCAGTGGTTGGAAGTAGCGCGCTACAAGTAGCGACGCTACTGTAGTAGCTACATTTTTTAGTAATTTGTAGTGTAGCGCACTACTTTTTAAAAAAAGTAGAGTAGCGAGTAGTTCGCTACAAAAAAATGTAGCTTGTAGCAATTTCTGGAAACTACTTTTGAATAAAGTTTCAAAAAAAAAACGCATTTTTAAACGAATATGACTAGTGCAAGTCTTACGCAAGTAAAACTCGCACCTATCAGATTCGTAAGACTGAAAAATACGAGCTGACCTCTAACATATTACTTTGACGCCATACGTTGCATCTGTTTGACGCCATTAGTTTGTTTGGCATAGAAACTTTCATTTTCCCAATATTCGCCTTGAATAGAGCATGGCTTAGAAAGAAAGAAACGATTTTTTTCCGTTTCATGAAAACTTTGCCCGTTAAGCAAAAAGCTTTCGGCATCAATGCCATTTGCACATGCAGTCGAACCTCAACTTACGAGAGGGATGCGTTTCAAACTTTAGATAAACAGCTGGCTTATGCGAAATTATATTTCACCAACTTCATATTTAGAAAGAAAAAAATGCTGAGCGGCGATTTGTATACGTCAACAATCTGATGTTTCGACAAGTACGGTGCGGGAAATTTTGACTTTCAGGGATGCTAAAGGGAAATTCCATTCACGAAACTAATATTTAGTACCCAAGAAACAAGATGATATAAGCCCTGCGCTTCCGCCCCGAAAATTTTCGTGTTGCGGGTGAGGAATTCGCGTCAGCTGCAAAATGCGTTTCTCGAGTAAAACTCGCTATATAGACATTTCGCGTTAGTCGAATTGCGTTGTAGCCGGAGTCCATTGTTGTTTAAAATTGCTCTTTGAAGTAAAGTAAGTATTTTTAGTTATGTTTCATGTTTCGGATAATCAGTAGCACCGTTTGAAATATTTTTCCTTTTTTTTTCTTTTTCACTGATAGAGTATTAATATATTAACATATTAAAAGTCAATGAGATGGGTTCGAAACCCTAGCTTGAAGCTCAAAAGAAATTAATTCCTACGAAATATAAGTTCCTTCAAAATTAACACATATAATGAAAATTAAAGTTTCTCTTTTGTTTAAAAGATTCTTTTCATCATCTAAATCATTTTCATTTATATGTATGTCTATGTAAAATTTAAATCGAATTTCATCTCAATTTCAATTAGCCGAGTTACACTTCTTGAATGAAATGCTACTTACTGTCAGGAAAGGATTAAAAATTTGAAGGTTGAATTCCTTCCACTTCTTAATCCTTTCTTGCAGGGAATATTCGTGCAAATGGTAAAAAATAGTCCAAGAGCCCATGATAGCCAGACATACGTCATAGTATAAAGGCCCAAAATTTTCCCGCGTAAGCGCACTGGAGCAGGTATGAAGGGTTCGCTATTAGTTAAGCTGACTCGCGCTGGCTTTGGCGGGCAAGAGGTAGCAAAGGCGCGAAAAAATGGTGAACAAAAACATCATAGTATAACGCGTGATTTTTTAATATTTTGTTAGGGGTACTATTACGAGTTAAACCTTTCAAAGCCAGACACTTTGCACGCTGGCTTTGCGCAGCCAGACACTTCAAAGCAGGGAAAAAATGGTGCACAAAAACATCATAGTATAAAGCGTGATTTTTTTATATTTTGTAAGGGGTGCTACTAGGAGTTACGCCTTACAATGCCAGACACTTCGCACGCTGGCCTTGCGCAGCCAGATACTTCAAAGTTGGGAAAAATCGTGTCCAAAAACATCATAGTATAAAGCGTGATTTTTTTTATATTTTGGAAATGGTGCTATTAGGAGCTTAATTCATTTATTTAAATAGCGCAAAAAAAACTTCCTTGTGCAAGAAGTAGCGTTTGCCAAAAAAAACCCCTCAATATTTTAATTAAATTAATTACGCAAATATGTAACGTAAAATGATACAGCGAAACGTCTGGCGGGGGAGGGATGATTCAAAAAAGAAAGCATTCCTAAGTTAAAAAAAGTAAATAAAAAAGCAAGTGCTACCGTTAGCAAAAGCAAAAAAAAAAAAAGAAAAAAAAAAAGAAACGTTGCAGCGAATTAGATTCAATTACTCAATATCGAATCGAAATCTAGGCAGGACGTCACAGAAATTGGAAAGAACCTTTTCGCACTATTATGACGTCACAGCTAGGTTGTGAAAGGAAGAAAGTTTATTCCTCGTGGGCCATTGCTGGAAGATACGATGTGTTTAAAAAATTGTAAAAAATGAGCAATTGCATATTTTTGGGAAAAAATTCTTAAGAAGGTGAAATGTTTTTACTACTACATATTAAATTTTCTGAAAGAAATCTCGCATCTTTTGTGGGATGGGTTTAGAAAGATTTAAACGCAAAAAAAAAAAGCGAAAAATAAAGGTTTTTTTTCGAAGTTTCATTAAAAATTGAAAAAAAAAAAAAAAGCTATCGCGTATATTTGAAAACTTTCTTCTTCTGAAGAGGGATAAATGTTTTGACTACTACATACTAAATTTTCAGAAAGAAATTCCCATACTTTTTGCGGGATGGGTTTAGAAAAAATTAAACACAGGAAAAAACGCAAAATAAAGGGTTATTTCACTTTTTCAAGGGTTTGAAATTTTTCCCAACTTTGAAGTGTCTGCACTGTCAAAAATGAAACGCTCAATTTTAACGATTCGGCTATCCTCGAGCACTATTTCGTTATTTTCGACGATCCTTTCGTCACCGAATCACGTGATATTTGACGAAACCAGAAATCTCAAAATTTTGACGAAATTATTTCGTCCCAATTTCGTCATATTGCAGTGCATTCTGGGAATTTTCGTTTCAGTCTTGTACTTGCTCGTTAAATTATCTTACGGAAATCATCCTACAGGATTCATAAAAAAGGTTAGTATTTATTGAAATTTGTATGTGCAATGTGCCTTCTTTTATGTATTGTTAGATTTTTGTTTAGTGTTGTGTTTATTGTTGTATTTAAAACACATTAAAATTGAAAACGAACGGTTCGATTAGGTTTAGAATTCTGTGTGTTGTTAACTTTGAGTCACCTCCACGTTAGGCTTAGCTAGCGTTATTTTTTTTTATTTGAAAAAGAGAATATTGGTTTGTTGACATTTATTTCCAAAAACGTACTTCCTTTATTTCGTTAAAAAAATTACAAACATGACTAAAGAATTTGTAAGAATTTAAACTTACAAAAAAAAAAAAAAAAAACACACTCCACCGTAGCTAAACTAACACAGATGATATACAGCGCTTTTATAAATGGCATAGAACTTTGAAGCTTTTAATTTCAACGTGGAATATATTACATGGTTATGTGTTTTCATTCTTCTCCATGAATTTTACAAAAATAATTCTGTTAAACGAAGTGTATTTTTTAGTTTAATAGTTCAAATTTGTTTCATTCCGCAGTTTTATTTTCTTAAAAAAATACTATGTACCAATCCCCCAGTAAGTATTGATATTTTTTCTTCTTCCACTCTACATTTAATGTTTTTTTCAATATAATAATTTATACTGTAATTCCCAAAAGTGTTCGCAAACTTATCATTTTCAATGAAATATTGCTATACCCATTAGTAAAAATTAATATTTTGGAATGGGTAAACAATATTACAAAACTTCATGAAATATTTAAGTAGCAAAATAAAATTGATTTTGAAGAAATTAATAATCAAAAAGTATCAAGAACTTTATAACACAAAAGTGTTCGTAGAAAATATTTTAAAATAATTGTTTAGCAATCTTTGAATAAAATCGATGAAACTCGAGGAAAAAAAAAGCGCTTGATGCAATAAAAAATAAATGCAAACCGTTTATATCAGCTTTTGGATCCGAAATGTTACCGTCTTTTATTTTGTTAAGCTCGTAGACAAGACTTTTAAATGCTTATCCCATGTTGTTTATATAATCTCTTTCCCTGTAGCAGATGTTTCTAGCAATAAGTGCTTATGTTCATTATTTGTGGAGCCCATTTTTTTTACTTGCATAAAACATGAAGTAAAGTAAATATCAATTTAATAAAAATCATTTTAAGATAGAGAAAATATTAATTTCCATAAAGAATTCTATCTTTGTGCTTGATATTTCAGCAGAATATTTTCAATATTTTTAAAAAAAAATCCGCAAATTAAAATAAATTATTGAAAGTAGAGTTTTAATGTTTAACCTCGATTTAAAAAGAAAAGATAGTATAGCAGCATGTTTGAAAATTGTAATAACAATAATAAGCATTTTTTGTTTATTTTCCCACTTCATACACTAAATTTATAGGTTTTTCTATGTCAATTTGTGTTACATGATTTGTCATAATTATGAATTTTTCCATTATACATAGTTTCTACAGCTAAAATAAATGCAGCATTAATTTTATTGCCATATTTGCCGCCTGAAGGTATTGTCAACAAAAAGTGAGAAATCCCGGTCTACATTAAATCAGACTAAGAAGCATTTTATAGATGAACTTCCAATAAATCCAAATTTTTTGTTGGAGCTGTGATTTTGCTGGATGCAAAGTAAAATGTCTGAAAATTTAACCGAACTTCAATTGAAAAATTGAAAGGATAATGAAAATATATGAAAAATTAAAAGGATAATGAAAAAATAAGAAAAATTAAAAGGATAATGAAAATATATGAAAAATTAAAAGGATAATGAAAATATATGATAAGAAGTAACAAGCTTTGCTTGTTTGCACCACACTGGTCCCTATTTTCATTATAAATCTTTGGAAAAAAAAATCCATTGATATCAGTCAATTAGTTCTCAAGACACAAACAAACAAGGAAATGCACTTTGTTATTGGGTTTCCCCTATCTTTGGCAGCTCTTCTCCCTTGGCGTTTTTTTTTAATTTACTGCGTGAAAATTGCATATTTTAAAAATCAAATATGCTTAGTTAAAAGGTGATACTCCCTTCGTCTCCGTCCCAAACTAGTAAGTAGAGCTACATTTGAATATTTTTGTACTAGTGATTGATTCTCATGGTTTTATGATTTTGTTCGAATATTTTTTAAAGATTTCAAGGTACTATACTTAATTAAAAACTTTACTTGGCAAGCATTCCCTCTTAAAATCATTACCAGCTGAGTTTAAAAAATCCGAAGTACACACGCCCTTAAGCTACGCCCCATTTTGTAAGTACTCTACCCCCAGTATAGCAGAAAAATCAGTTTTTTTTTCTACTAAATCCCTATCCATCAGCTAGAAGGTAGCTCTATGTAATTATTAGTTAACTTATGAAATGGAGCTTGGCTTCGAGTGTTGGAGCCCTGGGTTTTTGATTCGAATTTGATAATGGTTTAAGGAGGTAAAGCTCGGTAAGTAAATGTTGTTTATTGATAACATAGCACAATAAAATCTCTGAAAAAAGTGCAAATAAAATCATAATCACCAGTTTCAGTACTACTTAATTCATAAGTACTTTATTGGAACTAATTTGAGTAGGGGGAGAGAGTACTTCAGAAAACATTCGTGAAGAAAACGGAACACGAAAATCGAAAAAAAAAAGAAAAACGGTGTATTTTGGCTATCGGTTAAAATAAAAAATAAATTTAAAAAAAAATCACAGATCAACAATTTTCGCACTTTTGATTTTTTTATAGCTCAAAAAAATGAAAATTCACGACTTGATGTGCAAAAGAATTAACTCGTTTAATGGCTAAATAATGCTGATTCTCGATAAATTGAAGAAACTCTAATTCTAGAATATTATTCAGAAATTAATTTTAGAAACTATCTGAGAGTCTATCTGCCTAAATAAAAATTTTGTTCATCCGCTGTAAAAATAACTCATTCTTGCAATCTGCTTGAAAAAAAGCTGTCAGCATTGAAATCATCATATATTTTGAAAAATATGAAAATTAAATCATATGCTTTTCAAAGTCACAAGCGAATCGTAGCTTTTTAACTTAAGGAAAAAAAAAACTCAGATTTTGAAAGATATCGTGAAAACATGTTTTATTTCAGAAATAAACTGATGAATTTAATCGTAAAACTTTCCTCGAAATAGAAAAAAGATCCATGTGCATGAGGGCATACACCTATGGACTTAAAACCTTTACTTATTATGTTATATATTCTCTTTCTAAAACTTTTTTTAGGATGGATCCAACATCACGGAGATAATTGGAACAAGGACAGACGAAGACTTTTTCATAATTATAACAATATTGTAAATGTTCGTATATTATACATTGATTTCATGTTACACATGTTTGAAAATAAAAATAAAAACTTAGGGGTGAAAAGCAAAGGTATATTTTTATAATTATTTAACAAACATTACACTAAATTAATTTTACCGAAAGATTTATTTCACATCTGCATTTTTTTTAAGATTTATATTTTCAAATACCTTTTGCAATTTTGGCAGAGAATTGTTTTCAAAGTATGAAGTATGAAATGCATGCAATAATAAAATTCCTGTATTAAAAACCAGGAATTTTATTATTGCATGCATTTCATGTGGCCAAATGAACATTCTACATACAAGCAAAATTAATAAAACAAATAATTAATTAGAAAAAGAAAAAGGTAAGCTTTTTCTTAAGATTATCTAATTTTATTTTCTGTATCTAACTTTAGAACAAATATGTACTAACTTAAAGTTGTCCAATTTATTGTACTTTTTCTTTGAAATTTGTGGTATAAGTTGGATAAAAATATTTTTTTTTCTGGAACTTTTCATGCGATGCAATTTTCTCCCGAACATATATCGATCTAACTGTGCATAAAAGTGGCACATGATTTATTTTTCCAGAACCCAATGTCTGCTGAGGAAGTAGCACTTTTATATTCCCAGTAGGGGCAGGGCGATGTAGGAATTTCAACATCGTGATGCATCGCCGTCCTTACATCGCGATGAAGCGATGTAGTTCAAACAGTTTGAAATATTCTTTCCGCTTTAGGGGCACCCCCCCTCCCCAATTAGGGGAGTTTTCCTTACAAAAATCCAGGCTTTTGTCAGATCTTTTTCTAATTTGGCACATATGTTCTTTAATCACATGGGGTAGTACCCCATATGAATACTACCCCATGGGAAACTATCCTATGTGGATTTCCAGCATCAAAGGATATCTGGGCCAAATCTGGAAAAGATCCGACGAAAACTGGATTTTAGTAAGGAAAACTCCTATGGGGTTTGCCACACATAGCGGGGCGAAAACTACACTATGAGAATGCCGAAACATCAAAAGACAAATGTACCAAATTTGGAACAGATCAGACAAAAACTGGGTTCTTTTAAGTCCCCCCCCCACACACACGCGTGGTTTCCCACTCCATAGCGGGACGAAGACGGGAATTTCCGAGCGTCAAAGGATATCTGTGACAATTTTGGAAAAGGCATGATAAAACTATTTTTTTGTAAGAAAACCCCTCATTTGGTGGTTGTCCCCCATAGCGGGGCAAAAACCACCCTATGAGAATTCCTGAGCATCAATGAACGAACCTCTATGCCAAATTTTGAAAAGATCCGACAAAAAATAAATTTTTTTTTCAAGGAAAACCCCATCGGGATTGCCCCCCCCCCCCCACCCATACATTGACGAAAGCTAACCTCCGTGAATTCCTGAGCATCAAAGAACCTCTATGGCAAATTTAGAAAAGATCGGAAATTTTTTTTTTTTATATAAGGAGAACCCCCAATGCGGTGTTGCTCCCCCCCCCCATCATGGAGGGTTGAAAACTACCATGTGTGAATTCCCGAGCATCAGAGGACCTCTGTTCCAAATTTGGAAAAGATATGATAAAAACTGTTTTTCTATAAGAACCCCTCCCGTATGGGGGTTGCCCCCCATAGCGGAAAGAAAACCACCCTATCAGAATTCCTGAGCATTAAATAACGAAACTCTGCCAAATTCGGAAAGATCCAACAAAAACTGGATTTTTTGTAGGAAAACTACCGTAGGGGTTGCCTTCCCCCCCATAGAAGACCGAAAAACTACCCTGCGTGAATCCCCGTGCATCAAAGAGCCTATGTGTCAAATTTTGGAAAGATCCGACAAAAATTGGATTTTTTTCAAAGATCCCCCCCCTCGCCCCCCTCCCCTTATAAAGTGATGAAAACTACCCTGCGTGATTCTTGAGCATCTAAGAACCTCTGTGGCAAATTTAAAAAATATCGGACAAAAACTTTTTTTTAAATACGGAGAACCCCCAATGTGGGGTTGTCTGTTCCCCCA